>NC_135328.1:22795345-23058389 GCF_023851605.1 Tamandua tetradactyla | reverse complement strand
GATGCAGACAGATAGAAATACTACTCAACCACAAACTACTTCAATGGTATTGGATACTCTTTAAGTGGAATGTAGAGACATTACTCTTTCTAGCCCTAATTACTTTACTATGCATATCCTAAAATGAGAAATTTTACTATTTTTTTCTGCTTTTCACCCAAGACTAAAAGTTATTTTTCATCAATAAACATTTAATTCAAATGATAAAAAATTTTGAATTAATAAATTAAGTAGCTTTTATAAAGGCATGTGTTAAGAATAATATGTGGGCGGGCCGCGGTGGCTCAGCGGGCAAAGTGCTTGCCTGCTATGCCGGAGGACCTCGGTTCGATTCCCGGCCCCAGCCCATGTAACGAAAACGGAGAAACAAAATACAATAAAACAAGAAAATGTTTAAAAGATGTTTCCCTTTCTTCCTCTCTTCCTTCCTTCTATCCTTCCTTCCTTCTCTCTGTCTTTAAAAAAAAAAAAAAAAAAAAAAAAAAGAATAATATGCACATCGCTACCAAATACTTTTAATTCAATTCAACAAACATTTATTTGAGCATGTATTTTATGCAAAACCATGTGACTGGTACATGGATAATAAAATGACTAACATGTGGTGTTGCTTTCAAACGGAAGCCTTTTTTAATTGAAGGCACAAAAAAATGACAGGTATCATAAGCAAATTGAAATGAATACAGTAATGATTTGAAGTCAGATGTTAAAAATTGAGATACATGGAAAAGCTTAATAAGAGAATTTCAGAGGAAAGCCTGCTTGGTACGAGTGGCAAATTATATTCAGTCTGAGTCAGGAGACAATAAAGACTAGTAAGGAGCAAATCCATTTCACAAGTGCACAAACCCAAGGGCACCGTACACATCATTGTATATAGCACCCCTTGGAGAACATACAAATGATGATTGTCTGCTCTTAAATACAATGGAACAGTTATTAAAGAAAAGGGTAGGTTCAGAGCCTCAAAATCCCAGCTCAGGTGATTCATGGATGATGTCAAAATATTTTATGTGCCCTGAAAGAAACTCATTTCTTATAGCTGCAGACTTGAGATATCTGAAAACCAAATCAGAGTCTCATCATGCAAGTAACTGTATTACAACACAAATTGAATTCCCAACATTGCAAGGTGTCTGCTGTTAAAGTAAGGGCATTGAATAGAAAGGGAAGTTTTTCTGGGAATTATAGGAGACATATGGGCTGATCTTGATAATGTGAGAATATTGAACCCCTATATTCTTCTGAGTTTTCTTTGCTATATAAATCTGATATGGTTCATCATCTTCATTGGAAGAGATAAAGCTGCATTGCTTGATAGAACTATAATTGCCTCCTCTGAAGAAACAGTCTCCATCTGGAGAAATTAACTCTGTTTCACAGATGAAACAGTATCAGAATTCCTTGAGTTAGCTGACTTACAAGGCAGCGCTAATTTCTCTTTGGGCCCGTGTCCACCACTCCTCATTTCTTCCAATTTTAGATCTAGACTGAAGTGTGGATAAACTCTAAAGGTGAGAGGTGAGGTTCAAACTGGGATCCATGAAGTGTTAAACCACCTTGAAAAAGACCTGCATGTTTTTTTCACTTTATGCATACTGATATGGGGGATTATGTGTGAGAATGGTTATTAAGGGAATGAGGTAGCAGTGGACAGGATGTAAAGGTGCGTCTTGCTGAATTTATTGATGTGGGTCAATTAATCAGAATTTCTAGATGCAGTGTTATAGCTTGAAGGGTTAGAAAGCTCTCTAGCAGTTCACTAGGTTGTTGCCTGAAGCATGGACAAATAGGTGGCTTACACTGAGTGAATTTGAAATGTCAATACTACCATGATATACTGTGTATAAAGATATTCAAAGGCTCTGACTAATTGGAATGATAGAGTTGATTTATTATGTAAGAACTTCTCACACATTGGAGAAATGTACAAGAGTACATCTTTCATCCTATCTGTATGGAATAAGTCTGTCAGAGCTGCTCCATCTTCCATGAAAGCTCTGTGGTTCCTCCTCTCTGTAGTTCCAGTATTACTATGGGAACTGCTGCCACTGAACTTGAATCCTTAAAGGGCTTCTGGTTTGGCAGAGCCAAGTGGCAATACCTAATGACCCAAAACACAATGGGAAATGTTGAGATATCCCTGTTAAGTTGAAGGATAAACTGTTATATCTGGTCCCTTCCAGTTGACCCAAATTTCTTTGGAGTTTGGGGACAGCATATTATTCATTGGAGTGTGCCAATCCAGCCTATATCCAGAGTTATCTGAAAAGCTGGCAGTTTTGAGTAGCGACTAGAAGAAGCAGTTGTTCTACACCACGTCTGGGCTGCTATACCATTTTCTCTACAACTTAGATAATGAGATCCTTTAGAGCCGATGGTACTTGCAATGTCAGTGGAACTTTGGAGCATCACAGTGTATGTAGACCCTTAGGACTTTGGAGACAAGCCCTGACAACCTCTCCAGAGAACTACTCTCATTTCAGAAACCGTTTTTTGCCTGCTACTGGGCCTTAGTAGTGCTGAACACTTACCCCTAGGCTATTAATATACCAAGAGTCCCAAGACGTTCCCCATGAACTGTTGTCTCACCCACCATGCCATAGGGTTGGGTGTGCACAACAGCACTTCACCATCAAATGAAAGTGGTATATATGAGATTGGGCCAGAGCAGGCTCTGAAGGTACAAGTAAGTTGAACGAGAAAATAGTCCAAATGCCCATGGTCCCACTCCTGGTACTTTACCTTCTTTCTCCAAGCTAGCAGCTTTAACCTCTTGGGGAATTCACCACGATGTGAATAACTTGGGCATGAGAAGGAGATAACTTGGGCCTGGTTCACAGACAGTTCTGTATAATATGCTGATACCACAAGAAACTGGAGGGCTGTAATACTACAACCCCTTCTGGGACATTTCTGACAAAACGGGTGAAGGGACAACCTCCCAGTGTGCAGAACTTCTAGCAGTGTACAAGGTGGTTCACTTTTCTTGAATAGAGAAATGGCAAGAAATACATTTACATAGTGATTTGGGTTTGGCTCTATGGTCAGAGACTTGGAAGGAAAATGATTGAAAAATTGATGTCAAGAGGTCTGGGGGAGAACTATGTGTGTACGCCTTTCTGAACAAGTCAAAATCATGAAGATATACTTCTCCCATGTGAATGCTTATAAGAGGGTGACCTCATCAGAGGAGGATTTTAATCACCCAGTGGTTATTAAAGATGTCCTGTTCTGTGAATACGAGTTGGCTTTTTACCCCAGCTACTCATGCTCTTGCCCAATGTGCACATGAACAAAATGGTAAGGATGGAGGTTATACATGGGCTCAGAAACGTGGACTTCTAGTCACTAAGACCCACTTGGCTACAGCCACAGCTGAGGGCCAGATCTGACAACAGCAGAATAACCAACGCTCATTCTTGACATTGACCATTCATCAAGGTGGTCAGCTTGCCACCTGGTGGCAACTCACTTTCATTTCAAATTTATCATGACATATTGAGAGTTGTGTAAGGCTGTGTTTCAGATGTCATTTTTGATCATAAAATGTTCACGTAAATCAATTCCCTTAAAGTAGTGGGAGTTTATAATATTTTTTAAAAACCATGTCCATTTAGTAAAATTATTGCTAGTATAATACTTGAGAAGAAGTATTATTTTCTCGTGTAAATAAGTTAGCCATTAAGTGTTATGTGCATATAAATCAACTGTTTCCCAGCAAATATTTCTTTTCAAAATGCTCAATGAGATATTGTTATCCTATACGCTGAGCACATAAGGGTGCGAGTACACAAACATCTATTAATTAACAAGTTAATCTAAAAAGTTGGATAGTGGGGGAAAAAAATCTCAAAATTTAAAATATAACAAATAAAACCTGGATTCATGAGCTAGGTTGTTTTAAGTTTTTTTTGTTTTTGTCATCTGCAATATTCTACTTTGTAGCTAATGGTAATTAAAATACGAAGGGACTTTGTGACCTTGGGACATTATTTCATTACTTTATGCCTCAATACATACCCACCTATAGAAAGTGGAATCTTACTTTATTTCTACAGTGTTTTCAGCCCTTGACTTCTATGACATTAAGATTTGAAAAGTATAAAATATAACTCCCCCTCCCCGCATAATTTCATTTGAATTCTTTGGAAGAAAATAGCTATTGAGGGTTTTAGGGTGTGTGTATGTGTGTATCGTAGGTGCATAAATACTGCTCCTGCTTTCTTAAACAAATTGTTATTTCTCAGAACCCAAATATTTTACAGAGAATCATGCCATCTATAAGAATATTCCAGTCAGACTCTAAGGGTTGTTATGTAAAACAATTGTAGAAGACAGACTTTTCTAAGATGCTTTAATTTGTGTCATATAAATATCAGAATTCAGGACTGAATTCCGGGTTGCTTTTTTTTTTCTATGCCTGAAAATTGTGGATTCACTTTGTCTTATGGACTTATTTTATGACTTCCCTTTAGTTCTTTTCACTCCATAGAAGGTATAATTGGTATCATCAATGAACTTATCTGCTCAAAAAGACAGAAGATAAAGTCAACAGAAAGCTAGAAAATACCTGTTTAATTCACAGTACTATGTTTTATTTCATTTATAATACCTAGATAATGGCTTAATTCTATATTTGACTTTTAAAACTGTCATTTGATTTCCCGGACCATGCACCCCGGCCCTCCCCACGTCCCCCAAAAAACTGTCATTTGATTTATTAAGCACCAAAGTTTAATTAATTTTGCTCAGATAAATCTATTTTGAATTTCAAATTGCTCATATTCTTACAGTTGTTTGGTAAATATTTGCCCTCATTTCAAAAGTTATATGAGAAGTTCAATTTTATTTCATTTTTTAGAACTCTTGTTCAGCAGTATTTATTCCCAATATCACCCTTAATTGGATCTGTGGGACACTGTCCCTGGTGCACCAAAAAACTTCTACATTCCATTCATTTCTGACTCCAACTTTAAATTGCTTTGGTGGTTGGGGAGCAATTACAAGCACTACTGCAAAACAAATATTTACTCTTCAACACCTGTGGCATTACTTTTTGAACCTGATCTTAACTCATATTAAGATCTGAATTAATGAATTGAGGAAAAATAACCAGCTCTTCCAAGAGATGGAAATAATGGATCAGTATAAAGGTAAGGCCTGAATATCATGAAACAGTACCTTTTAAATTATAATTAAAGGAAGTAATAAATCTGAATTTCTAATATGAATAATATGAAGCAACACTGCCATTTAATATCACCAAACACAGCAAAAATCTATCATTACTATTATTTTTATAATGACAGTGAAGCCATAAAGCAATTTCAAAATTCTATCTTAATTTACATCCTGGCAGTCCTATGAGAAAAGGTATACTTATCCCTATTTTACAATTGAAAAAAATGAATCTATAAGTTAGAAGCAAGGAAACTGAAACCAAAAATTTTTATTCTAAGTGCCAAGCAGCTTCCACTATGCTAAATCTATTTGACAACTATTGAAATGTATGTGGGACATGAGAGTGTTCTCTCAGTACTTACATTGCCTAAACTGATGATTATATAAATTAGCATGCAGATTGTTTGAACAGAGTGAAAGATAATACAAGAAGAAAGATACAAAAAGACAAATAAAAAACATAGAGCTGGTGGCAAAAGACAATTGGCACACATTAAATTTGTCCTAATTATGAATCCACTAATTCTACACAGGGAAATTGATCAGGAGCCAAGAAATTAAATATTTATTCAGTTAAGACCCATCTATTATGTGCAGCTTCTGTGGTAGGTCCTAGTTGCAAAGGAATGAGAAAGACCGATGAGCACCTTCCCTCGTGCCTTTTGTTATCTCGCAAAATATAAGATAAATTCAAGGTGCTGGCAGCAGAAAAAAAAAAACAATGGTAAGAGAGAGTATTATTGCCAGTGCTCGTGTGGATTTGGAATTTCTACCTGGGAGGGGAAAGCTTGGAGCAGGTGGCAGGGGGAGGCTTTGAGATGGCCTAAGATGCGCTGTCATTACAGTTTTCTGGAAGAGAAGTCCCCTACAGACCTGCACCAGAGACCAGACCTGGAATGTCGGCATGTTGCCCAGTAAGTTCAATGTCTTGCCATCTTTCTTCCATTTACCTTTATGATTGGGCGGATCAAAGTACTCCTGTCCCTTTTCCAAGGCATCCATTGATTAGTTTTGAGCACTATGGGGGAGAACTTTGATTTATCATGAGAAATGGTATAGAGTAAGTATGAAATCATTGTCACTTCTACCTGGAACAGTTGAATGAGTACAGTCAATGTTGTCCTTGGACCACATTGCATCTGTTTATTGTTAACCATTCCCTCTTGCTGATATATGATTTCTGTGCAAATTTTCATTGCACCAATTAATCAGGTTAGTAGTGGAAAAGGCATGGGCTTTGGGTCTTGGCACTGTCCATTATTAGCCATCAGACCTGAGCCAAGTAAACTAATATAAAGGGCATGAGATGACACCTAGGAGCTTACTATAAAAATTGGCCAAATGCAATGAATGCAGGATATCTTCAGGTTTTTATGTGACTTAATTAATAAAGTAACCATTTTTATGCTCAACTTTTTCTTCTCTAAAACTAAGATGCCACATTACCGCTTTTGCCTTTTCAAAGTTCAAATATTTCTATTATTTTTTCTTTAACTCAATTGATTCTATTTTGAGAATCACTCTGGCAAGTTTGGTTTCTGATTCCCAGTCTTTATCTGCTGTACTGTCTCCCATCTACTATCAAACAACGAACTGATTGGTAGAATGGGGTGAAAGTAATGGGGCTGAAATACTCTATAATTCACAATAGCCCACACGAAGAATAACATACTGTTTTGGACAACTACAAATCTAACGGTGATTATGGAAAGATGAATTTTCACACCTAGCTAGTAATTAAAAAAAAACAAAATACTCTAATCCTTCTATCATGGATTAATATTTCATGAGTCAAGTTGGGCATTAAAGTCACAGGTTCTGGCTCCTTAGCCCTGTTTGGTTTAATGGGACCTTTCCCCACCAAAGAGATGTCCATTTCTGCCAGGTTTTGAGCCTTTATGTACTCCAATCACACTTTCCTTGTCAGATGTGCTTGTCACCACTCCTCTATAGAAACTCCTTTGTACCATATGATTACTTCTAAACTTTGCTCATTCTGTTCTCCCTTCTAAGTTACCCTTCTCTTCCACATTTGTCTAAACATTTCCATATTTCCAGGTCAGGTCTGAGTCTAAAACTTTTCCTGAATTATGTACTATTCATTGTACATAAGCTTCTCCTTTCTAGGAAAACAAAATTTTCTATGAAACTATGCAATAAAATTATATTTATATTACTTTTTCATGAGTATTTCTACTTTACCTAGTGATTGTGAACATTGCAGTGAGAGATACCTTATATGTTTGGTTTCATTTTCATGCTGTGCTTGGAATAAGACTGAGCTCAGATAGGCTGTCAAGAATATACTCAAAGTATTTTGTATCCCAGCATAAGTATCCCTCCTTAAAAAAAAAAAGGATTTTCCAAGAATATATTTTTAAGAGCATTTGACAACACAGTGTGACTGGAGTTTGCTATAAAACACAAAAATAAGTACATTCTTATAACTCTCCAGATAATCCAATTTATCCAATCAGACAAAACAAAAATCTTTTTGGATCAGAAATATTTCGATGGTATGCAGACACATTGTGGATTACTGCTTTGGTAGCCACTGTTACTCTTCACCAATTTTGTCAGCATTATCAGTGTGTTTGTGAAAAATGCAGATTTCCAGGCCCTGTTCTGAAAAGTAAAACAGCTTCTATCTGCAGTTTAACAAATTCATCACATGTTAAAATTAGTGAAGCTGAGAACTAGACATGGCATCAAAGATCTGAGCTACATACTCCACCTTACTATACTAGCTTGGTAACCTCCCTTAAGTTCTGCCTCTCAAGCATGAAAAAAGTCAGGATAATGTAAGAATGATTGCTAGTAAAGCACATCATGTACACATATAACATGTTTAAACATTATTATTCTTTTCATAGGTTGACTTAAATTAATTATCAAGCTAAAGGCAAAAACCACAAAGCAAAATAAACAAAGAGACTATGTAATTTTCTCCAAAGATTCTCCAGCATATCCAACTGATCTAGTAAGTTGTTTTGCCATAAGAAAAAGCAAAGAAGATATTATGAGTGGACTTCAATAGATCAAGACTTTTTCTCGACTGAATATTAAATTGCACATGTGATGCAATTTATTATGAGTAAATATCTATAACATATATAATAAAAGTGACTGGGATATGCACAAAGACAAAGTTGCTCTGAAATTTTGACCATGCAGGTTAGTTAATGAATCAAACTGTATTCCTTGCTGATGTGAACTTTACCACTGCCACTTCCTGAATTTGGGTCAGATCAAATGAAGAACTCTGGCTTGCAGCTTGTAATAAACCACAGATCTTAGAACCTTCAAGTCAGGTATATCTTCTACACCAGAAAAAATTACTTCTGGATCTTTGTCTTACCATAGGTTGATCATCACACATAATCTATCGGGCATATGCATATCCAAAATTCCCAGTTTCATTGTTTGGAGTCACACACATTATTGAGTGTACCTGGATGTCAGAGCTTCAAAAAGAACACATCTTTTATTCCATCTTAAAATTGACTTCTGAGATAATTTGTGACATTTGAGTTTGGCACTGAATATATTTTAGGTTGGGTCATCCTCTGATATTCTGAAAGCACATGTCATAGATATGTATAACCAGACATTTGTGTCAGAATTTATTCTTCTGGGTCTTTCTAGCCATCCAAAACTTGAAATGATTTATTTTGTTTTGATTCTACTGATGTATCTAGTACTTCTATTTGGCAATGGTGTTCTCATCATAGCAAGCATCTTTGATGCTCGTCTTCATACCCCTATGTACTTCTTCCTGGGAAACCTCTCAGTTCTGGATATCTGTTATACATCTGCTTCCATTCCCTCAACATTGGTGACCTTCATATCAAAGAAAAGAAGCATTACCTTCTATGGATGTGCAGTGCAGATGTTCCTTGTGTTTGCCATGGGGTCAACAGAGTGTTTGCTCCTGGGCATGATGGCTTTTGATCGGTATGTGGCCATCTGTAACCCTCTGAGGTACCCCATCATCATGAGTAGGATGGTGTATGTACTGATGGCTTCCACATCATGGTTCTCTGGTATTATCAACTCAACTGTGCAAACTTCTCTTGCCATGAGGCTGCCATTTTGTGGGAATAATGTTATCAACCATTTTGGATGTGAAACCTTGGCTGTCCTCAAGTTAGCTTGTGTTGATATATCCCTCAATGTTACCAGCATGCTAGTGGCAAGTATGGTCTTCCTGGTTCTTCCACTGCTGGTCATCTTCTTCTCCTATATGTTCATCCTCTACACCATCTTGAGAATGAAATCAGCCACAGGGAGACACAAGGCCTTTTCTACCTGCTCTTCACACCTGACTGTGGTGATCATATTTTATGGTACCATTTTCTTTATGTATGCAAAACCTGCGTCTCAAGACCTGCCTGGGGAAGACAAATTACAAATTTTAGACAAGCTCATGTTCCTATTTTATGGGGCAATGATCCCCATGCTGAATCCTATCATCTATAGCTTGAGGAATAAGGATGTAAAAGGTGCTGTGAAATATCTGTTGACTTGCAAATCTATCCAATAAGAAGCCTAGAAATTGTAAATCTTTGTGTACTTAAGCAGAAAGTTGGCCTTATAGGCTAAATAATGAGTATTTTCCACAGAGAAACTACAATTAAGAAGAGATGCTTTTTTCCCTAGCCTTCACTAGACTTGCTTACCTAGAGTCACTAAGTGCTACAGTCTATAAATTCTGCTTCAAACATGTTCTGACCCAGATTTCTGAAAGGCAATGAATTCTTTGGGAATTATTTTCAGATTGACTGGTTCTATTGTACTGTGTGACAAGGTAGTGGGAAAAAATCACACATGCAATTCAGATACAAAAAGACAGAGATAGAAATTGTTCTCTACCACAAACCACTTTAAGTGGAAACAACAGACATTATCTCTCTTCAGCGGTAATTACTTAAGTATGTATTATCTTAAAATGAGATATTCTGCTATCTTCTTTCAAGAATATTATTTTTCATGTCTCTTTAATCTCATCTATGCTGTGATAGCTCCTGCTATGCTTTTTCATGATCTCAACCAGTTTGGAGGAGAATTGTTTTTCCCCCTGTCCCTAATTTTGCGTTTGTCACATGTTTCCTCAAGATTTAATTGAAGATAAACTTTTGCTTTTTGGCCAAGAATACTGTAGAATTTTTTGTATTTCTCATTGACTTGTATTTGAAGGCACTTGATATTTGCTTGTTGTATCTCCAATACTGGATTATAAACTTTGATCACTCTATTAAAATGGTATCTGCTTTGTATATCCTCACCTTAAAATTACTCCTCTTTTTTTTTTTTTTTTTTTTGCTTTTGTAAATTATTTGATTAAGTTTCTGTTCCAACTTGTCTAGATTATAGTATGGAGCTGTTTGGAGGAATCACTGGCTTGATTGTTACGTGAGGATATTTGGTGGAATTAAATCATCAGTAAATTGATTGCATTTAAGTCTGATTTTATCTACAGTCAACTAAGGATATTGCCTTCAACAATGAAGAGTCTTACCCAATCAGTTGAAGGCCAAAGGAAGAATTTTCATCTTCATTTAAGTCACCTATGATATTCCTCTAAAACCTTTATTGGAGCTCCCAGCTTACAGTCTGCCCTATGGAATTTGGGCTTTTCCATCTCCACAGTCACATGAGCCAATTCCTATTATAAATCTCATAATACTACCATTATATCCATCTACTTATCTAATGTCATGCCAGTTATGTTTCCCTGGAGAACCCTGATTAATACATCATGTGATATGTATCTTGTTTGGTTATTTTGAGACTATGTGTGTATTCTCTTTAACAATAAACACCCACCAATTTTAGTATCCATTGATCTTTTAATCTTAATCAATTTCTGTGATCATGCCATCAAATGGTACTCTTTCTAACTCCATTGTTTCTTCTTCAGTTATCTATTGCCATTCCTCTCCAAGGAATTACTTTCTTTTCATCCTCAGTTTTTATTCATACATTAATTCATTTAACCTTAGTTGGCCCCAAAGTTTCTTATTTTATTCAAAATGGGTTACAATACATGCATACAAATATTAATTTTAACACTCAATACCTTCAGGTTTTCTCAGTGCATAGTTCATTCTTAGTTTCTTTTGGCAGGTTTCCTTGATTTTAATGCACTGTCTTACTTTTTGGCACAAACTCATCCTGCTTTCCTATCTCAAGCCCTGAGATCAACCATATCTCCAAGAAGCCTTGATTTTTTTTATTGGAGGATATATTTATAAATCAAGACCTGAGACCTAGGTATGCTAATTTCTACCAGGATGTCATTCTTCTTGGGCCCTCTCAGAAATCACTATGTGTGAAATAAACATATGCATATACATATACCTGTTTCAATACCTATAAAATTATTTTCATGTCTATATGTGTGTCTGTTAAAAGCAGGAGTTTTTACTGATATACCCAATTTCATTCCAACACTCAAAATCTTACACTATCCTTATTTTTATATTTTTACCTCTTTCTTGAGCAATCAAAAATCTGGGTCTCATCACATTGAATGCATCTATTTACTTATACTTAGGAAACACAGAAGGGGTTTCAATTTGATAATAAATTCCGCAGGGAAAAACAGAATCCTTCCAATTTCATTACTGACCAGCACTCTTATGATTGGCACATTCTTTCTTTTCATTACTTTAAGAAATTGCCAGATCCTGTCCAATCTCAGTGGAATAGAATCCATTCTTTGCAGTTTTGGTGTCTGGATATCTTATCTTTACACTCTCACAAGCCAATTTATGCAGAACCTATCAGAAAGCATTTTTTTGTTCTATTTTTCTGTTTTTGTTTTCACCTCTAGGTTGTCAGCAGTTAAGATTACTACCCAGCCACTTTGGACTGCTCATGCCTTTGAATCAAAAGGCATGTAGAAGGAGTTACTGTAGAGGTGGGGTGAGCTACCCTGATTACCTAGGGTAGTAAAGAGGAGTATGCCTGGAATGCAGGCACCTTGAAATTAATTCAGTGGAAAACTACAACAATGGAATCCAGGCAGGATTACTAATGGCCCACTACTTTCTACATTGTCTCATGTGCATTATTCTATAGTTCTACTTTATCCCGCTACCCACAGATCTCTCAAAGGCAGCAATTTTGCAACATTGTTGTTTTACAATATATGATGCTTGTAATGTTGCTTAGACTTTATGAACTCTGTTGCTGTCAGTTGTCACTGCTAAAGAAGAAAAGCATAGGAAATGGAGATAAAAGTACCATCTCATTAAAATTATCTTGTAGGAACCTGGTAAAAACAAATTGTGGGAGTTAAAAGATTAATGTTTAGCTTGAAATTGCAGGCTTGGTTCATAAACCTTGAGAAAGTGAAGGCATATGTTTTGACAGCATGACACTTCAATAGAAACTGAGATGTGCAGATAAAGCACAATGACATGCAGAAGAGACTTGCTTAAAGGAAAAGAACATTCTAACCTTAAAAGTATTTACTTCAACTTGTTTCTGCACTATACGCTTCTTAGCTTTTATACGCAAACAACATTTATCATAGTTCTTGCAAGTATATAAATTGTGCACCTGCCTGAAATAAACTTGTCTGAAGACTTATGTCTCCATCCCCTGATCCCTTTCTCTCTCTCGTTTTACTTTAACATCCCTTAGGGTCATAGCTGCGGCCAATAGATGGCGGCCACGAAGACCCTAAGAAAGGACTACTCCGCTTTCGTGTTAAAGTATCCAAGGAAACTGTGTGTCTGCGGACACTGAGGATTCTCCACAAGAACAGACCTAGGCCATTGTTGTAAGTATTTTAAGGTAATTTTTAAATTTCTTTGTTACATCAGGGTAATGGGAAATCATAGTGGGCAAATGGAAGAGTATATTTGTTTGTTGAAAACTGTTAGAAACTACAGGGGTCTCAATGAAGGCTTCAGAGTCATTGGAGCTCTTTTCTTAAGTACAGAAGCATTGTTACTTGTTTCAGCCTCAAGGCCGTAATGTTTTCTATTATTATGATAGATTTAAAAGATTGCTTCTTTACCATACCTTTAGCAGAGCAAGATAAAGAAAAATTAATTTCTGAGCTTGTTCTTAATGAACTGCCTTTATATAAAAATTCATACACACCTGAGTCAGAAAATATTCAATAGGAACAATGCCATGCCAAACAAAGCTCAGTACTCATTAATGTTTCCTATGGAATTGTAACAGATCGGTCCCCTAAGGGGCATGCAATTCAGGATTGTAGTTCTGACTCAATGTGTTCTGTTATCTTGGTTTAATCTAAATAATTATTCTACTGCAATTTATAGCAGTGCTACAAATAATATCTTATGCCAAGGAGTGGGAATGGTAGCCCCATTTTCTTTTGTTAACTTAGATCCTCGACAAACAGCAATTTGGAAACTGGCCATGAGTTTAGTTCCTATTCATATTTGAAAAAGAAATGTATTTTAAGAACTTTAAAATGGAAAATTCTTGTTAAAATCTATATATTGATGTTTCAAACATGCACTAACTAAAGTATTTTCAGTATTTAAATTCTAACAAATTTAATTTTGATGGTAATATATGTGATAAAATATTTGTTTAAAATAATAACTTAAGCATGAAAAATATAAAAGATGTATTTTATTAATAAAAAAAGAGAATCACTTTATCCTAAGATAAAATGAATAACTGTTAAAAAATGAGAAAAATGTAGGACAAACCTGAACTAATATAATAATTGCTGAGGCTTTGTAAAAATGGAAATTATGGTCAAAATCAAAAAAGATTTAGTGAGTCTAAAATGACAACATTTTCTTGGACTCTTAGCTTGTTCTAATGAAAAGAAATAAAAATTTTTTTCTAGATAATCAGTTTAAAAAGCAAAGAGTCTATATTTTATCAGAATAACTTATGTTAACTTTTATCATGTCATTATCTGTGTAAAAAATACTGATTTTCTCCTGGGTATCATTATGCTGGCAAAAACTGTTTCTTTTCTTGCCCCAAACCAGGTGGCTTAATCTATTAATCTAAGTAATACTGCTATAAATGAATCTATTACTGGCTAAATAATATTAAAATCATATAAATACCTAAATTCCTTTAAGCCAAAATATTTTAATGCTTTGTCCAGTGTTTATATAAACTACATATGTATAAACTAAATTTATCCCAAAATAACCATGGCTTATGTCGGGAGCAGATCATATTTGAGGGCTGAATGCAAGGGAAAAATACATTTGTGGAGTCTGTTCTGTTCAGCTGATGTTGCCATTACATGCAATTGATGTTGCTATTGTTTGACCTTGGTAAGAAACAGTTAAAATGTACTCTAGAGCTGGGAGGACTGGCTATCCTCCCAGAAGGAGGTGTACTTTAATAAAAATATCTAGGTCCCAGGAAGCTTCTCTTGATCCCTAACCAGTTCCCAGAGGACCCAACTAGGCCCGGTCATGTAAGCAAACTGGAATTTGGCCTCTATTGTGGAAAGTATAATAAAAACTGCATGCGATAAATTTAAATTACCAAAAAATGCACAATCAGTTATAAAGAATCCTCATTCCTGCATTCCTTTTCAATCAATCCAATGAGTTCATTTTAAAAAATCTGGTCATTTACCATGGGTACATGTCACTATTGACACTTAACTCTGCTTTCATTTTTGCTACCTGCCACTTCAGGGATTCCTAATTATATGTTACAGGACCTGTTCGATATTTCACAAGGAAATTCTGATTTATTAAGCAAAAGGCAGTTAACAGCTGTGGCTGAACAAGAATTACAATTAATTGAACAATGCATTCAAAAAGGACAGCTTGTTCCAATAGATCTAGAAAAACCTGTTGATTTTATTATTTTCTTTACCTTGCAATCTCCCACAGGCCTATTTTGGTAAGATGGTGCTTTAAAATGGATTTTTTTTTTTTTTACCAAACAATCAACAAAAACGTTTAAATACATATCTGCAAAAAATTCATTTCTTTAAAAAGTTGCCAAAGATATTATCAAATTAAGAGATCATGATCCTAATCGCATAGTGTGTGATCTCACAAAAAAGAGGTCCAAAGTCTATTTGTCTTCAATACCTCTTGGCAAATAGCATTAAATGATTTTAAAGGACAAATTAATAATCATTTGCCTATGTCAAAACTTTCACAATTTCTAAAAAAAAAAAAAAAAAACACAATGAATTTTGCCTAAAATAGTTCGGGCTTTCCTGCTAGAGGGAGCCATTACTGTCTTTCCTGATAGCAACAATGGACAGGCTGCATATGTCACCCCAGGGGAAAACAAAAGTTGGAAAACACCTTATATCTCAGCCCAGCACACTGAATTAGCAGCTGTAATTCAAGTACTGCAAAATTTTCCACAATCTCTTAACATTGTTTTTGATTCTGAATATGTCTGCCAAACAGTTACTCACATTGAGACAGCTTCTTTATTTGAAGGAGATAAAAAATTATCCCTAATGTTTTTACATTTATAAACATTAGTCAGAAGTCACATTAATCCCCTTTTAGTCATGCACATAAGAGCGCATACTAATCTTCCGGGTCCTTTATCATTACAAAATCAGCAAGCAGATACTCCTGTGGAGGTAATTCAAGATCCCACTACATTTCACAAATTGACTAATATTAATAGCAAAGGGCTGCAAAAGAAATTTCTGTCTTTATCTACACAGCAAGCTTAGGACATTGTTCAGACTTGTCCAACATGTGGCCCTTTAAATGCACTCCTATTTGCATCAGGGGTTAATCCTCGAGCTCAGAAAGCAAATGAATTATAGCAAATAGATGTCACTCATATTTCACATTTTGGTAAAATGCAATATGTACATGTTATCCCAGATACCTTTTCTCATTTCATATGGGCCACCACACAATCTGGAGAACATTTCTGCCATGTTTGATCACATTTACTTAATGCTTTTGCTGATATGGAATGCCCTCAGTCTACAAAAATGGGCATTGGTCCCACTTATACAGAGAAGCAATTTCATAAGTTTTGTACTACTTTTCATATTACTCATATCACAGGGATCCCATAATCCCTCTGGGCAAGGAATTATTAAACGAACAAACCGGACTCTATGCTCATGAAACGAAAAGGGGGAGATGATGCTCAGGAAGATGATGTTGTCAAAATGTTTACCCCAAAAGATCAATTAGCAAAAGTACTGTTTGCTTTAATTTTTTTAAACATTTATGATAATTCATCACAGACTCCTGCAGAACAACATTTTAATAATTTGGAAAAGAAAAATGATACAACCCAAACAGAACTGCAGCTGCAGCTGATCTATTGGAAAGATGTTACCGATGATTTATGAAAACCAGGCATCATAAAGGTGTGGGGTAGGGGATTTGCTCTTATCATTACAGATAACAGAAGCTTGGTTTGGATTCTCTCGAAAAGAATAAAACCCAGACATGTCGACCCTGATGAAAACAACTAAATGGGTAATGTACATTGTAGAACATATAACTTTAATTGCTGAAGAACAGGGACATAATTATACTTATTGAGCTTATATTCCCAACCCGCCTCTGCTGCGGACCCTAACATGGACAGATCCAACTGTACCAATATATCTGAATACTAGTTTAAGATTCCCGGGTCCAGTAGCTTCAACGCTTCTAAAACAACTTAAGGAAGAAAGAAAAATGGTGTCAAATTTAACTCTTCCATTTTTAGAAAAACCCATATGCATAGGTAATGAATTACCATGTATGACAATAAGTAATTGAACTACATGGTTTAAGATCAAGAATGATTCTCATAATTACCTATATGTATATCCTTCTTTTAACTGTATGGAATCAAATAATACTTGCCTGTTAGATGGGAGAGAAAGTTGGAATAGATGGCAATTATGTCATATGGATCGAGCAGTTATCATAATTAATGATTCCTATGGAATTGTAAGAGGTGCAGTCACTGTGGGGCCTCCCATCTCTAACTCAGAGATAACTGAGACTATATGGACAGGCAGCTTAATACATAGAGGACGATTTGTGCAAAATCTATGGGACAATAAATATAACATTAGTCAGAGAAATTTATAGAAAATTTTCCTAAGACTGGGACCAGTTTTTATAGTGAATTCTAATAACTATAACTTCTCTTTAAATAGCAGCCATAAACACTATATGCAAATATGTACTACAAATCCATATGTACTTGTTAAGTCATATGCATATAAAAAAACAAACTTTTAATTGTGAGAATTGTTCTCTATTCACGTGTCTCCAAGCATTTATGTTGCAGAAAATGAGACGACTGTAGCAGTAAGGAGAAGAAGAGGTATTTAGCTGCCGGTGCAGATATCAAGATCTTGGCAACCCTCTCCAGAAACACAAATCCTGATCCATTTGGCAAAAGAATATCTGAAAGGGACTAAGAGACTAATTGTACTCATTATTGCAGCAATCATTGGAATCATTGGCATTATCATGGTGGCTACAGTCGCTGGAACTGCATTGCATCAAACTATACAGATGCAGCATTATGTTAGAGAATGGCTAACCATGCCAGTGAACTGTGGCATAGTCAATCTCATATTGATGAGCAAATTAATAATAGACTAAATGATATAAAGACAGCATTGGTTCATATTGGAGATCCAATGTATAATTTAAATTTTTTACGAAGTTTAAAATGTGACTGGAATAAGAGCAATTTTTGTATTACCCTTTTAAGAGATAATCAATCTGAAACAGAATGGGAAAAGGTAAAGAAGATTCTTTTGGGGCATTCAGACAGTTTAGGTCTCGACATCTTAAAAATACAAGAAAAGGTATTAGAAATATCTCAGAATAATTTACGTAAAACCAATGGAGATGATGTTATACAATCACTTACCCAAGAGCTAAAAATCTTAATCCTGTTTATTGGTGAAAATCTTCTCATTTTCTGACAACATTGGAAATAGGAATTTTATTTTTTATATTACTTCTTTTCTTTTTAAGTGTCCTGAAGCACCATTTGCTGTCTGTCATCTCAGTGCATAAACAAACAAAGCTCTCAACGTAATGTTCATAAAGCTTTGAACTTCTCCCCTGAAGAAGCTATAGCGCTTGGCTGGTAGTCAATGACAGGTAAGACCCTTACTTCAGAGAATAAGGGCAACCTAAGACAGGCACAGTCACCATAGCTTTACAAAAAGGGGGAAATGTAGGAGTTAAAAGATTAATGCTTAACTTGAAATTGTAGACTTGGTTCATAAACCATGAGAAAGTGAAGGCATACATTTTGACAGCATGAAACTTCAATAGAAACTTAGATGTGCAGATAAAGCACAATGGCGTGCAGAAGAGACTTGCTTAAAGGAAAAGAACATTCTACCCTTAAAAGTATTTACTTCACTTGTTTTTGCACTATACGCTTCTTAGCTTTTATACACAAACAACATTTATCATAGTTCTTGCAAGTATATAAATTGTGCACCTGCCTGAAATAAACTTGTCTGAAGACTGATGTCTCCAGATCCCCTGATCCCTTTCTCTCTCTCGTTTTACTTGAACATTCCTTAGGGTCATAGCTACGGCCAACACAAATCAATAACACGTCATAGACATTTGTATGAAGACACTGTTTACACTGCCTGAAGAAGAAAAAGGAAGAAGCAACTCACTTTCATTTCAATTTTATCATGGAATATTGAAAGTTGTGTAAGACTGAATTTCAAATATCATTTTTTATCATAAAGAGTTCACATAAACCTGTTTCCTTGAAGTAATTGGAATTGCTAACTTTTTTTTAAAACTGTGTTCATCTGGAAGAAATGTTGCCACCTTGAGAGTTTCCTAAGAAGAATTAATTACATTCTCATGTAAATAAGTTTGTCATTAAATGTTAAGTGTATTTAAATAAACTCTGTTTTCTAGAACACATTTCTTTTCAAAATGCTTACTGTATTGTTATTCCAAGCCCAGAGCATATAGCAGTGCTCAATAAACATACATCTATTAATTAATAAATTAATTTAAGAAGTTAGGTAGTGGAAAAATTCTCAACATTTAAAATATAACAAATAAACCATAGTGTCCGAATACATGAATTTGTTTTAATGTAATACTTTGTCGTCTACAATATCCGACTTTGTAGTTATTACTAATTAAAATATTAAGGGATTTTATGACTTTCAGACATTATTTCATTATTTTATGCTTCAGTATATATCAACCTATAGAAAGTAGACTCTTAGTTGATCCCTTACTCCTACGACATTAAGAATAAAAAAATATGAAATATAATCCCCCACCCCAGGCATAAGTTAATTGGTGTTTGTAATAGTTACGTTCATGTGTCAACTTGACTAGCTATTGGTGCCCAGTTGTTTCATTGCTCTGGATCTAAATCATGAGCACATGAATTTCAACTATGACTGATTACATCTGTGGGTAGCTATGGGTAGTAACTTCTGCAATGATTGACATTTAATTTGAGCTCAGAGCCGATACAGATCCAGATGTTTGGAGCTGCAGAAAGAAAATGTCCCAGAGAAAGCTGTTTGAACCCAGAAGCCAGAAGAGAAGGCTGGCAGACATTGCCATGTGTCTTCCCATGTGACAGAAATATCTAGCTGCCTTTACTCTGAGGAACCATAAATTTATAGCTAATGAAATACCCTTTATAAAACCATTCACCTCTGGTATCTTGCATTCCAGCCGCCTTAGCAAACCAAAACAGTATTCTTTTGAATAAGACTGCTAAGATTTTTGCAATTGCTATCCATTCAATATTACTTTGTAATTTTGAAACCCTATTTCACCATGTGCTGGTTTGAATCTGCTATGTACCCCCAGAAAAGCTTATGTTCTTTTAATCCATCCTTGTGGGTGCACACCTATTTTGAGTGGGACGTTTTGCTTACTTTGTTTCAATGAAGATATGACCAACCCAATTCAAGGTATGTCTTAATCCTTTACTGGAGCCCTCTATGAGAGAATAAAAGATAGTAAAGGCCAGTGAATTTAGAGAAAGTAGGGGATGAAATCCAGAGTTTGCTTTGAAAAAGTTGAGAGAGAAATGCCCTGACACATTTAGAGATGCCATTGAAACCAGAACCAGGTCAGAAGTATGAGCAGATGTCACCATGTGCTGTCCCATGTGACAGAAGAAACCTGGACGGCAGCAGCATTTCCTCAGAGGAGATCTCTTCTACTCGATGCCTTAATTTGGACATTTTTATGGCCTTAGAATGTAAATTTTTACCATAATGAAATCCCATTAAAAAAGCCAACTCATTTCTAGTATACTGCATTTCAGCAGCTTTAGCAAACTGAAACAAACTGTTTCATACCTCAGCATACCCATCTATAGAAAGGGATGTTGTGGTAGTTTGAAGCTGTTTTGTACCCCAGAAAAGCCGTGTTCTCTTAATCTGTCCCTCTGAATGCAGACCTGTTGTGGGTGGAACCATTTGATTAGGCTGTTTCCATGGAGATAATGAGCCACACAATTCAAGGTGGTTTTAATTCTTTAATAGAAGACTTTATGAGGTGATAAAAGGCAAAGAAGTTTAGAGAGAGAAACAAACATCCTCCCAGAAACTCAGAGAAAGAGCCATTGAAAGCAGAACCCAGGAGAAAAAGACTAGCAGATATTGCTTTTTTTTCTATCAGAGGAACACTGGATGCCAGCAGCCTTTCCTCAGAGATAATACCTTCCTCTTGATGTCTAAGTTGTACGTTTTCATGACCTTATAACTGTAAATTTGTAAACTAGTAAATCCCCATTGAAAAAGCCAACCAATTTCTGGTATATTGCATTTTGGAAGTTTTAGCACCAAACAGATACCTTACTATATTAATTGTAAAGAGTTTCACAACTCTAAATACCTATGATTTTATAACAGAAAATACTGACATATTTCCGCATGTATTTTGATGCAAACATACTAGGTTTTGGGCTGTGTGTGTATATCTATGTGGGTGCATAAATACCACTCTTGCTTTAGTAAGCAAACTTATTTCTCAGAATCCAAATATCATACAGGGAAACATGACATCTATAAGAAAATTAAATCTGAACCTAGGTGTTGATATATAAAATGATTATATAAAACAAGAGTTTTCTAAAACAATTTATTCAATAATGTACAACACAAATATATAAATTTAGGACCTACTTTTAGATTTTTTTTTTCCTTCTGTGCCTGAAAATTGTGGATTCACTTTTATCTTACAGACTTTATTTTCTGGCTTTTCTCCATTTCTTATCCCATAAAAGCTGTAAGGTTGGTATATGCATGAATTTATCTACTCAGAAGACTGAAGATAAAGCCATCAAAAGTTAAATGGTAATCATTTAATTCACTGCAATGCTAGGCTTTCTTTCATTTAGAATATCTAGATGATTTCTCAATTCCAACATTTGACTTTTTTCTCTATCATTTGATTTAATATGCATTAACTTGTAATTAATTTTCCTTTGATAAACATATTTTGAATTTGAATGCACTCACCTTTCCTAACTTTTGTTTGTTAAGCATTAGCCCTCATTCCGAAAGAACATGGGCAGACAACTTTTATTTCATTTTTTTAAGAACTTTTGTTTAGCCCAATTTATTCCCAACACCACTCTTAATTGGGTCTGTGGGACGCTGTCCCTGACGCACCAACAAGTTTCTCCCTTCCAGTCATTTCTAACTCCAACTTTAAATTGCCTTGGTGTTTGGGGAACAATACAATCATTTCTCATAGCAAATATTTACACTTCTACCTGGGTGGAACTTGGCATCAGTTTTTGAATCTGATTTTAATTCAGGATGACACAAATATTAAGGGAAAATAATGTGCTTTTCCTCGGGATGGAAATAATGTCTCTATTTAAAGGTAAGTCCTAAATATCATGAAACTGTACCTTTCAATTATAATTAAAGGAAACAATAAATATGAATTTCTAACATGAATAACCTGAAGCAATACACCTCCTAATCACTATTAAAGCAATAACACAGCAACAATTTGTTATTACTGTCATTTTGAAAATGCCTGTGAAACCATAAAGCAATTTTGAAATGCTAACTTATTTTTTCATCATAGCATTCCTGAGAGAAAAGTAAGACATGCATACTTATCATTATTCTACAAATGAGACAATAAATCTATAAGTTAGAAGCAAAGAAATTCAAACCAAAAATCTCGATACTAAATGCCAATCACTTTTCCACTATGTTAAAACCATGTGACATCTGTTCAAGTGGGTAGGAAGTGATACTTTATATTTAAATTGTCTAAACTGATTATGCGTATATTAACAAACAGCTTATTTTGACTGATTGAAATATACTAAGAGAAAAAAGAAACAAAAATCAAACGAAATACCTAAGGTTTGTTGCCTGACAACAAGTGGCACATATTAAAATCGTTCTGATTTTGAATCTGCTAATTCTGCACAGAAAATTGCTTAAGAACCTAGAATTTAAGTATTCAGTTGACACCAACCTATTTTTTGCAGCTACTATGTTAGGTACTAGTTGCAGATGAATAATCAAGACTGACCATCACCCTGACCTATGTGTTTTGTTATCTCACAAATTGCAAGATAAGAAGTTTTAAGTGCTGGCAGCAGAGAAAAACAAAGGCGAGAGTAAGGCCAGTGCTCATGTGGGTTTGAAATGCAGATGGTTTTTCTGCCTGGGAGGGGAAGCTTGGAGCAAGTAGCAGGGAGAAGCTTTGAGGTGGTGTAAGATGTGCTGTCATTACAGTTGTCCGAGAGAGCAGTCCTCTACAGACCTGCACCAGAGGCCAGACCTGGAACCTCGGTGTGTTGCCCAGGAAGTTCAATGTCCTGCCGTTTTTCTTCCATTTAGCTTCAGGGCTGAGCAGACCACAGGGCTACTCTCCTCTTTCCGAGGCTTCCATTGATCAGTCTGTGAGCACTACGCATGGAGAACTTTGTCATAAGAAGTATTGTAGCCTGAGTGTGTAATTATTGTGACTTTCCTCAGGGCACTGCTGACTGAGCACAGTCAAGGTCGTATTTGGACCTCATTAATCTCTGTTGTTGAGCATTCCCTCTGTATGACATTTGACTTCTAGGTATATTTTATTGGCACAAATTAGTCTAGGTAGCAGTAGAGAAAGCATGGGCTTTGGGTCTTGCCTTTGCCCTTTATTAAGCAGGAGACCTTAGCCAAGTAAACTAATTTAAATGACATGATACAAAAGCTCGAACCTGCAATATAAATTGGCTAAAATAACTGAACACAGAATATTTATAGGTAGTCTTGACTTTTATATGAATTAAATTATAAAAATAAACTTTTTATTGCTCAAGTTTTTCTTCACTGAAACTGAGATGGCACAGTCCCTTTGTCTTTTTCTTTAAAGTTTAAATATTTCTACTATTTATTCTTTAACTTTATTGATTCTAATTTGAGAATGCCTTTGACAAGTGTGGTTTCTGATTTCCAGTCCTTATCTGCTCTACAGTAACTTTCCCATCCACTATCGCACAAGAAATTGAGGGATAGAGTGGATGAAAAGAGTGGACCTGACATACTCAATAACTCATAATAGCTCTCATTAGGAATAACATGAAATTGGCTGCTTTCAAATCTAATGGATTATGAAAAGATCAATATTCATATCCAAGTCAGTAATTAAAGAAAAACAGGTCATTCTAAATTTCTTAACTCTTGTGGCATATCTGAGCTCTAAAACCTCATAGAAACATATCAAATATATCCAGTTGGGTGTGAATTAAAGTCACAGGTTCTGAAATCTCAGCCCTTCTTGCTTTAATGAGACCCTTTACCACTAAAAGAGCTGTACATTTTCTGCCAGATTTTAGTCTTATGTACTCCAATCACGCTTTCCTTGTCATATGAGCTGGTCACCACTTCTCTACAGAAACTTCCTTCCTCAAAATTGAGGTACTTCTATTTTATTATTCCAAAATTTCACTCAACCTGTTCTCTCTTCTAAGCTACTCTTCTTTTCTTCTGCACTTGTCTATTCATTTCCATATTTCCCTGTCTGGTTGAGTCTGAAGCTCTTCCTGAATTATCCCTTGAGAAATTTATCACTAATAAACTTCCTCTCTCTAGAAAAAAATTTAATTTTCTGCCAAATTACACAATATAATTACATGCATATTGTATTTTCATAAGAAGTTTTTCTATGTAACTAACTGACAGTGAACATTGTAATGATAGAAACCTTAGGTTATTGGTTTCATTTTCTAACTGTGTTTCAGATATTAGTGGACTCAGGTAGGATACCAAAATAAAATACACCTAACAATATTTTACAGCCTGTCATAAGTAAACCTGCTTTTGAAAAATGGCTTTTTCAAGATTATATTTATATGAAGAATATTTGATAACACAGTATGACTGGAATTTACTTTAAAACAAAAAAAGATGAAACATATTCTTGTAGTTTTCAGATCATTAAAGCAATCTACACAATGAGACAAAAGACAATCTCACAGGATCAGAAAATCTGGGCACTTTTTCAATCCATTGTAGATTACCACCTTTATATTCAGTGTTATTTCTTTACCAATTTTGTTAACACATCTGGAAACTCATGAGAATGCAGATTCTCAGGCCCTGTTCTAAACAGTAGTAATACAGAATATGCAGTTCAACAAGTTCATCAAACAAACGACATGCATGCTAAAATTAGTGAAGCTGTGAACTAGGCAGGGTGCCAAAGGTCTGAGCTTCAAACACACTCTATTGTTTACAAATAGAGTTTTATTTTGTAAAACAATGTAAAATATTGTTTACAAAATGTGGTCTTTTTTTAAGTTCTCTCAAGATTGAAAAAATATCAGCATAGTATAAAGAATGATTATTTGTAAAGTATGCTTTTGTGTATGCACCAAATACATATAATATATTTACACATAATTATTTTTTTTCTCATGTTGGCTTAAACAAGTGAATTATCAAGGTATTCTCTGAAGCTACAAAACGAAACAAGCAAAGAGACTGCATAATGTCTTCCAAGATTCTCCAACACATCCATGCAGAACTGTTCCATCAAGTTAAGAATAATCAAACCAGATATTAAGAGTGGACTTCAGTAAGAGATCAACAACTTACTTTGCCCTGATTAGACATTTAATTGTGGTGCATGTGATTCACTTTGTTATGATTTAATGTCTATAACACACAATGGAACAGACTGGAATATGGTAAGCATTCCAGCACAAAAAGAAATATGCAGAAAAATAAAAGTTGCCTTGACATTTTGTTCATGTAAGTTAATTAATGAATCAAAAGTCCATTCCTTGTGGTTGAGGTGAATTTTGCCATTGCCACCAGGTCCATACACATCGGGCCAGATCAAACTAAGAAGTCTAGTTTGAAGTCTCTCATCAAATATGGGTTTTTAGAAACTTCAATTCAGGAATATGTCCTCAAATCAGGATAGTTTACTTCCAAATCTAGATGTGACCATAGATAGATTATGAGGCACAAGTACATCCAGCTTTCCCAGTTTCATTGTATTATAGCCATGTAAATCATTAAGGGTATATGGATATCAGAGTTCCAAGAAACACTCTTTTCATTCCATCCTAAACTATGATTTATCAGGCTAATTTGAAACATTTGTCCCTTGACATCGAGCACAGTTTAGGTTAGGTCTTTCTCTGATATATGGAAAACAGATGACATGGATCAGAACAACCAGACATTTGTGTCAGAATTTCTTCTTCTGGCCCTTTCAGGGCATCCAAATCTTGAGATCATTTTCTTTGCTCTGCTTCTGGTGATGTATCTAGTGATTCTACTGGGCAATGGTGTTCTCATCATAGCAAGCATCTTTGATGCTCGTCTTCACACCCCCATGTACTTCTTCCTGGGAAACCTCTCATTTCTGGATATCTGCTATACAACTGCTTCTATTCCTTCAACTTTGGGGCCCATCATATCACAGAAAAGAACCATTTCCTTCTCTAGATGTGCAGCGCAGATGTTCCTTGTGTTTGCTCTGGGGTCAACAGAGTGTTTGCTCCTGGGCATGATGGCTTTTGACCGCTATGTGGCCATCTGTAACCCTCTGAGGTACCCCATCATCATGAGCAAGGCGGTGTATGTGCTGATGGCTTCCACATCATGGTTGTCTGGTGGAATCAACTCAACTGTGCAAACGTCTCTTGCCATGCAGCTGCCATTTTGTGGGAATAATGTTATCAATCATTTTGGATGTGAGATCTTGGCTGTCCTCAAGTTAGCTTGTGCTGACATATCCCTCAACGTTACCACCATGCTGGTGTCCATTATGGTCTTCGTGGCTTTTCCACTGCTGGTCATCTTCTTCTCCTACATATTCATCCTCTACACCATCTTGAGAATGAAATCAGACACAGGGAGACACAAGACCTTTTCCACCTGCTCCTCACACCTGACTGTGGTGATCATATTTTATGGTACCATCTTCTTTATGTACGCAAAGCCCATGTCTCAAGACCAGCCTGGGGAAGACAAATTTCAAACTTCAGACAAGCTTATGTTCTTGTTTTATGGGGCCATGACCCCCATGCTGAATCCTATCATCTATAGCTTGAGGAATAAGGATGTAAAATCTGCTGTGAAATATCTGTTCACTTGCAAATCTATCCAATAAGTAATCCAGAAATTGTAAATTTTTGTGTAATTAGCAGAGAGATGGCTCTATTAGTAAAATGTAAGAGGAGAATATGAGAAACACCCAGACAGCTTGGAGAGAACAGTTTCAGGAAAGGCAAGCAAGGACCCACAGAAACTGGAAAAGCCAGAACCTGAAAGCAAGGAAACCCAGGAGAAAAGGATCAGCAGATGCTGGCCATGTGCCTTCCTATGTGAAAGAGGAACCTAGAATGTCATTGGCCTGTCTTCAGAAAAGATTTAAACAGTCATGTTGTAGCATGCTGAGTAATCATAGTAGAATGTGGATTCAATCCCTGTGAATGAGTTTGCACTCAGGAACATGTGATGAGGAGGCTGGTTGATCTGTTTAATGCAGTCCCAGCACTACTACACAGACAGAGAATTGTCTTCAGGAATATCCAGGACCTTTTGGTGATGATGGCTCCAGTATTACCATCATCTTGATGGCCTGGATGGTTATTGCAGTGATCTTGTTCTTACTGAGACCTCCTAATGTAAGAGGATCCAACCTCTACTTGGAAAGCCAACCAATGCTCATAATGGACAAGATCCACCAGCCCCTATGGACTAACTTTGTGATATGGGAAGTCAAAATACTTAAACTCCTGCATGACCAATGAAGGAAGATGACCAGAGAACTCTTAATTCCATTATAACTCTTTTTCTTTTTGTATCTGCCATATGGGGTGGTATTGTCTTCATTAGCTTTCAGAAATTTCGCTTAAGCTTATTTTTGCTTCCTGTTTCATCACCATTCCTAATTATAGTTTATTTGAGTAAATTATATATTAAAAAGTTACCAAGGGCTTTTTTTGGTTGTCCTAAACATAAACATTCCATTCATTCTATTTGTAAATGTGACCATAACTTTTGGGATGATTTCTGTCCTGATGGAAATTTGAGATTCCTGCATTTAAATATTACAAATAGCTTTGATAGATTTAAAAATTGCTACTTAGGGGTGGTGCGATGGTGGCTTAGTGGCAGAATTCCTGCCTTCCATGCCAGAGAGCCGAGTTCGATTCCCGGGGCCTGCCCATACAATTAAAAAAAAAAAATGCTACTTACCATAAGGTATGTATGTGGTTATTTGGACTTATTTGAGATTGTATGAATGAAAACTAGAGATGCTCTTTATTTATATTTACCTTGATAGTTTATATGTTAGCACAAGTTTTCTCTTGTTCTTGGGACTGTGGCAGCCCTTAAATATTATATAAATTACAGCTGAAATCTGCACCATATATTATAATTCGCTTATGTGAGTAGGATAGAAGAAGAAATAAAATAGTGTACTAAGTTTTTTACACACATTAGAAAATGTTTAATGCTAAGAAAACTAAATAAACATGATTGACCGATATGGTGGATGTTTATCATTATAACTCCATTATAATACTTTTATAAGCTACTTCACTTTAGCTTTACAAGAGTTCATGAAAAGAAAAAAAAATAACTCTGCTTTGCTGGGTACAATTGATACAATAATAATTTAAGTTATAATTTATTGTTAAAATGAGTGCCTCTCTGGAAGCTTCTTCTGTATTCTAACACTGCCCTGTTAAAATGAAATTATCTTAAAGCTGTTATGTGGGTCTGTTTGGTTATTGATGTCTGATTTAAAACTTTTTTTAAATTGAATTCTTAGTTTACTCCAAGGGAAAAGAGGAAAATGAGAAACAATCAAGGATCTTTTCTCACCCTTATTCCTTTCTAGGTAATGGGATAGAGTGGGCTGGGAGGGAGAATTTATTTTTGAAATATAAGAAAAAGTTGCATTGTTTTATTCAATTTGAAAAAAACATATATATAATTGCCATTTAAAAATGCTTGTGTGACCTATATGACTATGTAAGAAAATATTTCACTATCAATCTTTCTTCCCCAAGGGCTTTTTCCCCTAAATCTAGCTTTTCATTGTGTAGATCTGAAAAATTACTTGTATGAATTGAATAAACCTCCCTATCATGTGCTGTTTAACAGAGCCTCTGATAGAGTTGTGTGACACTCATGGAGGTATTTTTCCCTTCACTGATTACGTTCTTGGCCACATAATCCAATATTAGCTGCTTGCATTCCTCCTTGCATATCTTGGCTTTGTACTTGCCTTCTTGAAAAAATATAACCAACTCTTAATTACTTGTGCTAGTAGAAGGGTTACACAGGTTCATCAGATCCTGAATAAATGAACAGAACATCATAAATGAAAAGTTGTTTCTCTTGCTGGGACTTACTGGAAGCTTTCCCAGTGCCATCCTGGTAAAGTGTTTAAGGCAGAGCAGGTGTTCCTGTTCGGTTCCTGGTTTAAGCTGTTCCTAGTTTAGGATAGAGAAAAATCTGGTGACATTTCCTTTTTCTGCTCTTGTCCCCTGAACCTTGAAGGCTTGCCCTTAAACCCCAAAAGTCTGCTCTCTAAGTTGCCTCAGAGCCAGTCCCTGACAGACACTGACTCTGTGGCTCAGAAACAACTGAGAATTGGTTTTGGTTTAATAAATACTGTAACTTGGAAGCAGATTGTCTAGTGGTAGCTAGACACCTGAAAATCTGGATTCTTATTTCTAGTCCTTTATTTCTGTTACATACTACATCTAGGATTTTAGCCTTTTCTTATATGAACCACCTACTTAATTAGTAATAAAAGTTTCTATCATATTTAAGTCTTATTTTTTGCTTGTAAAATTTCCCTGCATTCCTGAAAAGATAATGGGCTGCACATAAAGTATTCTTGTTAATGTAACTAGCAATTTATATAATTCTATTTATTAGTTTCTACATTTTTTTTTATTAAGAAAACTATTAAATCATTACTTGACTTTGTAAACAGGTACCTCAACTATGACTAAAATACTTCAAAAATAGCCTGGAAAAAGAAAGATAAAACCCCATATCTCAAAATCACCTTGGGCTTTTAAACATTCCACAAATGCCATTAAGAGTTTATTTTGCTTTTGAGCCATTCAACGTTCTGATATGCAAAGTAATTTTTTGCTTTTCATATGGAAAAAGGTAATATTGGTAATGTTTACAGTAAAAGATTTTATGATGTATCTATCCAATCACGATTCCATAGTTAGTAAGTCGTATTTTTGAGTACAGCTATTCCATGTTACTTTCTGTGCCTTTGTAGTATGTGATGGGATAGTGTGGAAGTTCATCATTCTAAATGAAAGTCTGTCACTTTAAATTAATGCTGTGCTAAAATTTGACTAGCTCATCTTAAGACACAGCACAGCAACTTGAAGAAGGAAAAATGAAAACAGTTTTCAGTTAATGAATAAAATTTTTTTGTGGCAATAGTAAGTTTAGTCCTAGCATTATAATATTTCTAAATGAAAAATCATCAAGTATTGGCTACCATGTCTGACGATTACTTTGTTAAAAGAAAAAATGGTCGTGCGATATATTAAATGTTAATTACTGCTTTTAAATATTTATATCATGCCAAACAAATCATGTTTGTGCCATCCAGAGTTTATTGTTAAGGGCTTGTACTATGAACTTTTTATTGATGATATAAATAGAAAACATTAGCAACAAAAAAGTCAATGAGGAACTGCCTTGAAGAAAGCACAGCTAGGAAGAGATGTTTTCATTCTTCGCCTTCACTAGCATTGCTTAACTACTGTCACTACGGGCTACAGTCTGTTATCAATTTTGCTTCCAACATCTTCTGATCCAGATTTCCCAAAGAAATGAATTATTTTAGAATCTTATTTTTGGTGATATCTGGTTCGAGTGTTTAGCATACTGGGTGGCACCCTAGGGGGAAAAACCCTCACACTGTTCATACATAGGTGGCAGGGACGGAAATTCTGCTCTACAACAGAGCATTTTAAGTGAGAGTAGAGCATTAACTCTAATTACTTAAGTGTGTATTCTCTAAAAATGAGAAATACTACTAATTTTTTCCCATAATATTATTTTTCATGTCTCTTTAATCTCATTTACCCATTTGTACTGCAGTAGTGCCTGTGATTGTTTTTCATGATCTAAACCAGTTTGGAGGACAATTGTTTTTCTACTGTCCCTCGTTTTGCGTTTGGCAGATGTTCCCTCATAATTTTATTGAAGATATGTTAATTTTACTTTCTTTTTTTTTTTTTTTTGGCCAGATATACCATGGACTTTTTTTTGTTTTCCTCATTGACTTATATCAGGAGGCATTTGATTTCAGTTTGTTATATCACTATTACCGGAAATATAAACTTGATCACTTGGTAGAATGGTATCTGCTAAGTATATCCCTACAGTAAAATACTCTTTTTTACTTTTTTAAGTTACATGATTAAGTTCATGTTTCAGCTTGTCTAGATTATGGTATGGAGCTGTTTGGAGGAAGCACTTGCTTGATTGCTAAGTGAGGCTATTTGGTAGATTTACATCAAGGTTGATCACATTTATATTTGACTAAGAATATTGCCTTCAGCAATGAGAAGTTTTACCCAATCAGTTAAGGCCAGAAGGAAGGATTGCCATCTCTATTTAAACAAACCAACTTCTACGATATTCCTTGAAAACCTTTATAAGAGCTCGCCACTTGTGGTCTGCCCTGTGGAATTTGAACTTTCCCGACACCACTGTCGCATGAGTCAATTGCTATAATAAATCTCATAATATTACCGTTATATATATACATATGCATATATATAATATCTTGCCAGTTCTGTTTCTCTGAAGAACCTTGAATAACACATTATGTGATATGTGTCTTGTGGGAAGTTACTTTGAGACTATGTGTATATAAACACCTATCGGTTCTAGCATCCATTGATCTTTCTTATCTTAATTATTATACTGTTATTATGTCATCAAATGGTGCTATTTCCAACTCCATTCTTCCTCCTTTAGTTATCTATTGCCATTCTTCTCTAAGGAATGACTTTCCTTTCATCCTTACTTTTCATTCATCTATTAATTCATTTAAATTCATTTTGGCCCAAGAGTTCTTATTTTATTCAAAATGGGTCACAATACATGTTGCAATTATTAATTTTAATGGTCAATTTCCTTCAGGTTTTCTCAGTGGCATCCTCTTCAAGTTAGATCCTGTTTCCTTTTGGTTGGTTCCCATCATTACAAGCTTATCTTGAACTTTCCTATCTCAAGCCCTGGGGTCAGTCATATCTCCAAGAAACCTTGGTTTCTTTTATTGGAGACCTGATCCCTAGGTATGAAATTACTACCATGATGTCATTCTTTCTAGAAGTTTTCAGCAATCTCTATTGTGAAATACATATATCTCTATACATATATGTATACTTATTTTAATATCTATAAAATTATTTTCATATTTACATGTGTATATATGTTTAAAAACAAGAGTTTATATTGATATATTGAATTTCACTCCAAAACCAAAATTTTACTGTTCCCTTCCTCTTTTTGCATTTTTACCTATTTATTGAGCAATCAAAAATCTGGAACCCATTACACTAAATTTGTTTAATTATTAGCATCATCCTAGACAATTCAGAAAGAGTTTCAATTTAATAATAAATGCCACTGGAAAAATAGAGGATTTCTTTTCCAGTTTCGTTACTGGCTGGATGACATATTCTGATGTTGATATGTTCTTTCTTTTTAATCGGTTAAGAAAAAGCCAGATCCTGTGTACTGTCAGTGGAATAGAATCTAATTGGTGTCTAGATATGTTATCTCTACACTCTTACAAGTGACCTATTGGCTGATCATAATGATGGTGGCAAAAGTTGAGCTCTTGGATTCTGTTGAGTCTTCTTTGCCAGATAAACACGTAATGGAATCAGGTATCACATGTGCATTGGAAGAGTTAAAGCTGCTTTGCCTGATAAACCCACAATTGCCTTCTTTGAAGAAACAGTCTCCATTTGTAGAGACTAACCCTGTTTTACCAGCTGAAACTGTAAGGTAATCCTCCAACTTTTTCCTCTTGTAAAAAGTTGATTTGCAAGACACTGCTAATCTTTCTCTGGACCCACTGGCACTGCCCTTATTATCTTCCAGACCTTCAACTAGACTAATGTTTAGAGAGACCACAATGGTGAGGTACGAAATGTGATCCATGAAAACTTGCAACACTGCCAAAGTGCAATATTCTTTCAGTTTAGACATGCAAATATCAGGGGACTATGTATGGGAATGGATGTTAAGCAAGTGGGATAGTGGCAGATAGGATGTAAAGTTGCATCTTGCTAAATTTATTGATGTGGGCCAATTAATCAGAGTTTCTAGACACAGTGTGAGGGTGACAAAACTCTCTAACACTTCATTAGGTTGTTGCCTGAAGCATGGACAAAAAGGTGGCTTAGACTGAGAGAATTTGAAGTGCCAGCACTGTCATGAAAGATGAGGGCCCTGAGTGATTGGAATGTTACAGTGGATTTACCATGTAAGATCTTCTCACCCACCAGAGAAATGTACAAGGGCACAGTTTACCTTTCACCATGACTATCAGGAATTAATTTGTTAAAGCAGCTCCGTCATCCCTGAGGACTCCATGGTTGCTCCTCTCTATAGGTCCAATATTACTGTGGAAACTGCTGCCACTGAACTTGGATCCTTAAACACAATGGGCCTGATCAGATTCTGGATTGGCAGAACCAAGAGGCAACACTTAATGACCAAAGGCAAAGTAGGGAATGTTGAGATACTCTGGCCAAGTGAAGAATAAGCTATTGCACCTGGTCTCTTCTGCAACCAAAAAGAAAACACAACTTCTAGTTGACCTCTTTGGACTTTGGAGACAGCATATTCCTGATTGGGGTGTGTTAGTCCAGCCCATTTACAAAGTAATGTGAAATTTTGGTAGATTTGAGTTGGGACAGGAACAAAAGAATGCTCTGCAGCAAGTCTGGGCTGCTATGCAAATTTCTCTGTGACTTAGGTCGTGTGATCCAGCTGATCAAATGGTCCTTGAGATGTCAGGACCATTAGAGATGCTAATTGGAGTCTTTGGTAGACCTGCATAGGAACATCCCAATGTAGACCCTTAGGATTCTTAGGCAAAGTCCTTACATCCTCTGCAAATCACTACTCTCCTTTTGAGAAACAGCGTTTCCCTGTTCCTGGGTTGTGCTGGTTTGAGAGGATTATGTACCCTAGAAAAGCCATGTTTTAATCCTGATCCATTTTGTGGATTTTTGAATCCCTACTCAGTACTGTAGTTTGAAAACTTGATTAGGTTATCTCCAAAGAGATGTGACTCACCCAATTGTGGGAATTAACATTTGATTAGAGGGAGATGTGACTCCACCCATTCCAGGAAGATCTTGATTAGTTTGCTGAAATCCTTTAAAAGAGGAAATATTTTGGAGAAAGCTTGAGAATAATGAGAGATCCATGAGAGCCACCAGGACTACCAGAGCCCATGCAACTATAGACCTTTGGAGATGAAGAAGGAAAACTCCCCTGGGGGAGCATCATGAAACAAGAAGCCTAGAGAGAAACTTAGTTAATGTCACCATGTTCACCATGTGCCTTTCCAGTTAAGAAAAAAATACCCTGAACTTCATTGGCCTTCTTGAACCAAGGTATATTTCCCTGGATGCCTTAGATTGGACATTTCTATAGGCTTGCTTTAATTGGCACATACACAACCTTAGAACTGTAAACTTGCAACTTATTAAATTCCTCCTTTAAAAAACCATTCTGTTTCTGGTATACTGCATTCTGGCAGCCAGCAAACTGGAACATGGGTCTTAGTTGAGACAACACTGACCCTTAGGCCACCAATATACCATGAGACCTGAGCTGTCCCCCATGAACTGAGTGTTGTCTGACCCACTAAGCTACAAAGTTGGGTGTTCACACAGCACTTGATTATCAATGAAAATGGTTAATTTGAGATTTGACCTGAGAAGGCCATCAAGTTAAAAGCAGGTTGAAAACAAAATAGCATAAATACCCATGGTTCTCATTTCTAGAGTGTTGCCTTCTTTCTTCCAGCTTGCAGGTACAACTTCTTGGGAAGTTCCCTACAATCATTGCCTAAGGAAGAGTAAATTCCATCCTGGTTAACAGAAAATTCTGCATAATATAGGTACCCCAGAATCTGAACAGCTGTATGTTAGAACCCCTTATGGGACGTTCTTGTATGACATTGGCAAAGGGACATCCTCCAGTAGCCATAACTTCTAGCAGTGCACCTCATTCTTTGTCTGCATTAATAGAGAAGTGGCAAGAAATGCATTTACACACTGACTCATGGGCTGCTGCCTAAGGTTTGGCTGTTAGTCAGAGTTGTAGAAGGAAAATCATTGAAAAAGTGATTTCAAAGAGGTCTAGGAGAAAGCAATGTGGATAGACCTTTCTGAATGGGTGGAAATCATGAAGCTATGCATGTCCCATGTGAATGCTTATAAGCAGGTGACCTTAGCAGAGGAGGATTTTAAGAAACTAGTGGATAACATGCCTATTATATGCCTATTATGTGAAAATGTTAGCTTCCTTCCCCATTCACTCCTGTCTTTTCACAAAGGGTACATGAAAAAGTGGCTGTGTTGGAGGTTATGCATGGGCTCAGCAACGTGGACTTCTACTCCCCAAAGCCCACTTGCCTACAGCCTCTGCTGAAGACCTAATCTGACAGCAGCAGAGACCAATGCTCATTCCTTACATTGCATCATTCCTTAAGATGTTCAATTTGCCACCTGGTGGGAGACTCATTAAGGCAATGATTGTAGGGAACTTCCCAAGAAGTTGTACCTGCAAGCTGGAAGAAAGAAGGCAACACTCTAGAAATGAGAACCATGGGCATTTATGCTATGTTCATGGACCAGTTCGTGGATGTGGCAGTGTTCTTCTTACTGGAATAGACAGAATTCTGGATACAGATTTACCATTCCCACAGATACTGTCAAACTATCATTGTGAACTTACATAATGCCTTATTCAACATTATGGTATTCCATGCAACTTTACTTAACAGAGAAGTGTTAAAATGTGTTCATGCCTGTGGAATTCACTGGCCCTTCCAGGTTCCCCATCTTCCTGAAACAGCTGGATTGATAACACTGTGGAATGCCATTAAGGATTTAAGAATTCAATTATTAGCATCAGCTGAGGGCACTACCTTACAGGGTTGGGATGATGCTGTGTAGGAAGCTGTGTATATTACAAATCAACATCCTATCTATAGTGCTGTCTCTCCCAGGACCAGGTTTCATGGATCCAGGAATCAAGAGGTGGAAATGAGAGTAGCACCACTGACTAAAACCTCCGGTGATTCAACAAAAAATGTTTGTTTCCTGTCTCTGTGACCTTACATTCTGATGGTCTAGAGATCTTATTTCTAAAGGTATTTAGGTATATTTCCACTGGGAGACACAACTATGATTCTGCTAAAACAGAAGTTAAGATTATCACCCAGACACTTTGTACCGCTCATGTGTGAATCAAAAAGCAAAGGAAGTTCCAATCTTTCTTACCGAGGGAGGTAAAGAAGGGTATGCCTGGAATGCAAGAGACCCCTTAGGACATCCCTTAATATTTTGGTGACTTGTAATTAAATTCAGTGGAAAACTCCAATAACAGAATCTAGGCAGGATTAGTAAAAGCCCAGTACTTCCCAAATTGTCTTATATGCATTATTCTATAGTTCTGCTTACCCCGTTTACTCAGATCTCTTGAAAATAGCTATTTTAACAACATGATTCTCTTGAAGTATAAGATATTCAGGAATGTTGTTTATATGTAGTAATGGATATGGACTCTATTGCTGTCAGTTGTTACTACTAAAGAAGAAAAGCATAGGAAATGATGATAAAAGTATTGTTTCATTAAAATGATCTCTTAGCACTCATATGACCTTGGTAGAAATAAATTTTTTTAATGTAATGAATATTTGTATAAAAACATTTTTCATTCCTTGAGAAAGAAAAAGGAAAACATATAGTCACACAGCTCACTTCCATTTCCTTTTTATAATATATTGAAAGTTATATAAGACTGTATTGCTAATGTCATTTTTTATCATAAAATGTTCATACAAGTCTATTCCCTTAAAGTAATGGGACTTTCTAACATTATTTTAAAACCATGTTCATTTGGAAAAAATGTTGCTACTTTTGAGAGTTCTGTAAGAATTAATTATATTCTCACGTAACTAAGTTGTCCATTCACTATTATGTGGATTTAAATCAATTTTATCATCCAGCAAACACTTTTCAAAATGCTCAATGAGTATTGTTATCCCATGTCCAGAACAAATAGTGGTGCTCAGTAAAAACACAAATAATAATTAACAAATTAATTCAATAAGTGGGATATTGGAAATGGTTCTCATCATTAAAAATAAAACAAACCACGGTTTCCAAATAAAAGAATTTGTTCTGAAGTAATTTTTATCATCTACAATATTTGACTTTCTAGTTATGACTAATTAAAGTATTAAGGGACTTTGTGAACTTGGGACATTATTTCATTACTTTATACCTCGGTACACACCAATGTACAGAAAGTAGAATCTTAGTTGATTTCTACAGTGTTTTCAGCCCTTAACAGCTATGAAATTAAGATTCAAAACATGGGAATTATAATCTCCCCAGGCACATTCTTTTGAATAAACTTGCTATTTTTCAATCATTTTCAATTAAGGAGAAGTTGTAGAGATAGGACAAAGTATTTGTATTGTCATTCAGTTTATTCAACTTTTGTAACTGTTACTTATTCAATATTACTCTGTAAAAAAAAAAACCCACTTTGCCGCTTCATACCTCAACATACCTATCTATAGAAAGGGATGCCTTGTGATAGAATTTGTAGAGTTTCACAGTCCTAAATGTCTATGATTTTATAATATTATATTAAAAATACTAACATATTTCTGGGTGTATTTTGATGCAAATACAGTAGATAATGGGGTGTTATGTATGCATGTGTATCTAGGTAGGTGCGTAAATATTTCTCCTGCTTTCTTAAGAAAACTGTTATTTCTCAGAACCCATATATTTTACAGAGAAAACATATGATCCATAATAATATTACAGTCAGACCCTAAGTGTTGATATGTAAAACAATGATATAAAACAGACTTTTCTATAACAATTTAATTCGATAATGTACAATATACTATCAGTATTCATGGCTGGATTCGGGATTCTTTTTCCTTCTGTCCCTGAAAAATTGTGGATTCACTTTTGTCTCGTAGACGTATTTATTTTATGGCTTCTCTGGATTTCTTTTCATTCCATAAAAAAGCATAAGGTTGGTATCCTGCATGAACATATCTGCTCAAAGACTGAAGGTAAAGCCAACAAAAAATTAAACATTAGCCATTTTATTCATGGCAATACAATTGTTTTATTTCATTTATAATATCTAGATAATTGCTCAATTCTACATTTGTCTTTTTAAACTGTCATTTAATTTATTAAGCACTAACATTTGATTAATACTGCTTTGGTAAACATATTTCAAATTTGAAAGCTCTCACATTTCCCAAGAGTTATTTGTTAATATTTACCCTAACTCCAAAAGCTACATAAGCAGATAAATTTTATTTCATTTTATGGAACTCTTGTTCAGCCTAATTTATTCCCAACACCACTCTTAATTGGGTCTGTGGGACACTGTGCCTGATGCAACAAGAAATTTCTCCATTCCACTTATCTCTCATTCCAACTTTAAATTGCTTTGGTGGTTGGGGAACAATTACAATCAACCTGGAATAACAAATATTTACTCTTCTACCTGTGTGGAACTTGGCATCACTTTTTGCATCTGATCTTAATTTAGAATAATGCAAATATTATGGAAAAATAACTTGCTCTTCCAAGAGGTGGAAATAATGTCTCTGTTTAAGGTAAGTCCTAAATATCATGAAACTGTACCTTTTCAATTATCTAATATGAATAACCTGAAGAATATACCTTCCAATTCATTATTATAGCAATAATACAGCAACAATTTGTTATTAGTCTCATTTTGATAATGACTGTGAAACCATAAAGCAATTTTGAAATGCTAACTTAAATTTTCATAACAGAAAATTAAGACATGTATACTTATCACTATTTTACAAATGAGAAAAATGAATCTTTAAGTCAGAAGCAAGGAAACTCAAAATGAAAGTCTTGATGCTATGTGCCCATCACTTTTCTATCAAGCTGAATCCATGTGACATCTGTTCAAGTGGATAGGAAGTGATCCCTTATACTTATATTGCATAAACTGATGCTTATAGATATTAGCACTCAGCTTGTTTGTACTAATGGAAAGAAACTAAAGGAAAAAAAGAAATAATCAAACAAAAAAACCTAAAGCTTGTTGCCAAACAACAATTGGTACATATTAAAATTGTCCTAATCTTGAATCTGTTAATTCTGCACAGGAAAATTGCTTGAAAATGTACGAATTAAATATACATCTATTCAGTTGAGAACAACCTATTATTTGCAGCTTCTGTGTGGAAGAGGGTAAGCAAGACAGACAGGCACCTTCCCCCAAATATTTGTTATGTTGCAAAATAGAAAGCAGTTAAAGGTGTTGGCAGAAGCAAAAACAAAAGTAGCTCCATGTTGGATTGTAATGAAAAAGTATTTCTACCTGTGAGGGGAAAGCTGGAGCAAGTGGCAGGGGGAGATTTGAGGTGGCCTAAGATGCAGTGTCAAACAGTTGTTCCAGAAGAGAAGTCCTCTACAGACCTGCACCAAGGGCCAGGCCTGGAACCTTGGCATGTTGCCCAGGGAGTTCAATGTCCTGCCATCTTTCTTCCATTTACCTTCAGGACTGGGCAGATCACAGTGCTCCTGTACCCTTTCCAAGGCATCCTTTGATTAATTTCTTGGTACTACATGAAGAGAACTTTGATTTATCATAAGGAGTTATGTACAGTGAGTGTGAAACCATTGTCACTTTCCTCAGGTCACTGTTGAATGAACACAGGCAACGTTGTCCTGGAACCTGATAGGTTCTATTTTGTTGTTGACTGTTCCCTCTGTGTGGCATTTGATCTCTATGCAGATTTCATTGCACCAATTAATCAAGCTAATAGTGGGAAAAGCATGGGCTTTCTGTCTTGCCACTGCCCATTATTTGCCATTAGACCTGAGTCAAGTAAACTAATTTAAAGGACATGAGATGACACCTATGAGCTTGCTATAAAAATCAGCTCTATGAAGTGAATGCACAATATTTTCAGATGGATCTGACTTTTATATGAATTAATTAAAATTTACTTGCTAATTTTTTCTTCTCTGAAACTAAGATAGCACAGTGCATCTTCTGCTTTTTCCTTCAAAGACCAAATAGCTCTACCGTCCTCTTTAATACAATTGATTCTGTTTTGAGAATCTATTTGACTAGTCTGGTTTCTCATTTCCAGTTCTTATCTGCTCTACAGCAAGTTTCCCATCTACTATTACACAACAAATTGAGTGGTAGAATGGGTGAAAGGAGTGGGCCTGACAAACTCAATAACTCAAAATAGCTCACATTACGAATAACAAATGATTTTGGCCAACTTCAAATCTAATGGTGATTATGGGAAGATCAATTTTCAAATCCAGTCATTAATTAACGACTAATGCATTACTCTAACTTTCTTAATTCCTGTGCCATATCTGTACTCCAAAACCTTATAGACTCATATTGCATGTGTCTAGTTGGGTGTGAGTTAAAGTCATAGGTTCTGAAACCCCAGCCTTGCTTGGTTTAATGGGACTGTTTACCACCAAAAGAGATGTACATTTTCTGCCAGATTTTAGCTTATTTATACTCCAATCACACTTGCCTTCTCAGATGTATTTGTCACGTCTCCTCTACAGAAATTCCCTTATCCAAAAAGAGCTTCTACCATTTTATTACTCCTAAACATTGCTTAACTTGTTCTCTCTTCTGAATTACCCATCTCCTCTCTTCTTTTCTGCAGTTGTCTAATGATTTCCATATTTCCTCATCTGGATGAGTCTAAAACTCTTCCTGAATTATCCCTTCTGTGATTTATTGCACTGAAACTTCTTTCTAGGAAAACTTATAATTTTATGCCAAACTACATGACATAATTACATGTATTTTATATTTTCATGATAAGTTTTACTATGTACCTAAAACTGTGAACATTGTAATGATAGGCACCTTAGGTTCTTGATTTCATTATTTGCTATGCCTGGAATATGACAAAGCTCAGCAGGGTGTCTGGAAATTCCTAAAAATATTTTAGAGACTAGCATAAGTAACTCTGCTTTTCAAAAAATGGCTTTTTCAAGATTATATTTTTGTTAAGAATATTTGATGACATGGTATGCCTTGAGTTTACTGTAAAACACAGAAGTATGTTCTTATAATTTTCCAGACTGTTAAGTGAATTTACACAAAATGAAAATCTCTTTGGATCAGAAAATCTGATAGTTTGGCCACCCAGTGTAGAATGAAGCCTTGATATTCAGCATTATTTTTCTTTACCAATTTTTGTCAACACCGTCTGGGAACTTACAAGAATGCAGATTCCCAGGCCCTGACCTGAGCAGTAAAACAGAAGCTCAACAAGATCATCAAACAATTTATGCACATGTTAAAATCGGTGACGCTGTACTCTAGACGTGGTGTTAAAGATCTGAGCTTCAGGCTACACTATTATTTACAAGTTTGGTAACATTTTTTTAAGTTCTCCTCTCAAGATGGTAAAAATATCAGCAAAATATAAATAATGATGATTTGTAAATATGCAGTAGTGTATACACAAACACATGCACATAAACATACATGATATATTTATGCACTTTTTTTCTTTTCTCAGGTTGGCTTAAACAAGTAAATTATCAATTATCTCTGAAACTACAAAACAAAACATTCTCCAAGTTTCTACAACACATCTGTGCAGAACTGGTCCATCAGGGGGTCCTGCCATAAGAAAGTTAATAACAGGTGAACAATTTACTTTGCCCTATTAGACGTTTAATTGTGGTGCATGTGATTTACTTTTTCTATGATTAAATGTATATAACACACAATGAAACAGACTGGAAAATGGTAATATGTATATAGCACAGTATGAAAAAGACTGGAAAATGGTTAGCATTCTGCCACAGGAAGAAATATGCACAAAAATCAAAGATGCCTTGACATTTAGTCCATGTAAGTTAATGAATCAAAATTTCATTCCTTGTTGCAGTGAATTTTATCATTGTCACTAGCTGAATCCTGGGTCAGATGAAATGAAGATGTCTAGTTTGAAGCCTATCATCAAATATGGGTTTTAGAAATTTCAATTTAGGAATATGTCCTCAAAAGCAGGACAAATTACTTCTGGATCAAGATGCGACCATAGATAGATCATCAGACATTAGCTATGGGGCAAAGGTACATCCAACATCCCCAGTTTCATTGTGTTATAGCCACACACATTGTTGAGGGTATGTGCATATCAGAGCTTTAAGCAAGCACTACTTTCATTACATCCTAAAATAATGATTTATCAGGTTATTTGAAACATTTGTCCCTTGACACCAAATACATTTTAGGTTTGTCTTCCTCTGACATACAGAAAGCAAATGACATGGATCAGAACAACCAGACATTTGTGTCAGAATTTCTTCTTCTGGGCCTTTCAGGGCATCCAAATCTAGAGATCATTTTCTTTGCTCTGCTTCTGGTGATGTATCTAGTGATTCTACTGGGCAATGGTGTTCTCATCATAGCAAGCATCTTTGATGCTCGTCTTCACACCCCCATGTACTTCTTCCTGGGAAACCTCTCATTTCTGGATATCTGCTATACAACTGCTTCTATTCCTTCAACTTTGGGGCCCATCATATCACAGAAAAGAACCATTTCCTTCTCTAGATGTGCAGCGCAGATGTTCCTTGTGTTTGCTCTGGGGTCAACAGAGTGTTTGCTCCTGGGCATGATGGCTTTTGACCGCTATGTGGCCATCTGTAACCCTCTGAGGTACCCCATCATCATGAGCAAGGCGGTGTATGTGCTGATGGCTTCCATGTCATGGTTGTCTGGTGGAATCAACTCAACTGTGCAAACTTCTCTTGCCATGAGGTTGCCATTTTGTGGGAATAATGTTATCAATCATTTTGGATGTGAAATCTTAGCTGTCCTCAAGTTAGCTTGTGCTGACATATCCCTCAATGTTACCAGCATGCTAATGGCAAGTATGGTCTTCCTGGTTCTTCCACTGCTGGTCATCTTCTTCTCCTACATATTCATCCTCTACACCATCTTGAGAATGAAATCAGCCACAGGGAGACACAAGGCCTTTTCTACCTGCTCTTCGCATCTGACTGTGGTGATCATATTTTATGGTACCATTTTCTTTATGTATGCAAAACCCGTGTCTCAAGACCTGCCTGGAGAAGACAAATTTCAAACTTCAGACAAGCTTATGTTCCTGTTTTATGGGGCCATGACCCCCATGCTGAATCCTATCATCTATAGCTTGAGGAATAAGGATGTAAAAGCTGCTGTGAAATACCTGTTCACTTGTAAATCTATCCAATAAGAAACCTGGAAAATGTAAATCTTTGTGTAATTAGCAGAAAGATTTCCTTATGGAAAATCCCCACTGTAAAATTGCTCCTTTTATTTTGTGTTATGATTAAAATTGTGTGTCAACGTGTCTAGATTATGCTGTGCAATTGTTTGGTCAAGTAAGCACTGGCTTGATTGTCATATGAAGATATTCCATGGATTTAAATTACCAGTAAGTTGATTACATTTATGGCTGATTACATGTACAATGAACCAGATTTCACAAAGACGATGCATTCTCTTAAAGAGTTCACAAAGATAATGCACTCTCTTAAAGTCTTACCTTTGGCAACATAGGGAAAAACATCACTCATACAATTCAGATAGACTGGTATAGATAGAAGTTATGCTCTACCACAACCACATTAGGTGGAAAGTAGAGACATTATTCTTGTTTAGTCCTGATTATTTAAGTGTGTAAATTCTAAATATGTAAATTCTACCATGTTTTATTCCAAAATTATTTTTCATGACTCTTTATTGTCATTTAGACATCTACACTGCATTAGTTTCTGCGAGTGTTTTTCATGATCTAAACAAGTTTGTAGGGCAACTGTTTTTCCAGTTGTCCCTCATTTTGTGTTTATCATGTTTCCTCATGATTTGATTGAATACCTGCATCTTTTCCTTTTTTTGGCTAGAAATATCATAGATTTTTTTTGTCTTTCTCATTGGCTTGACTAGAAGTCACTTGATATTGATTTATCTCTATTACTGAGATATAAATGGTATATATGGTATCAACTATTTATATCCCTACTGTAAAATTTCTCCTTTTACTTTGTGTTATGATTGAAATTATGTGTCAACATGTCTAGATTATGCTACGCAATTGTTTGGTCAGGTAAGCACTGGCTTGGCTGTTATATGAGGATATTTCATGGATTTAAATTACCAGTAAGTTGATTACATTTGTGGCTGATTACATGTACAATCAACTAAGGATATTGCCTTCAAGAATGAAAATTCTTACCTAGTCAGTTGAAGGCCAGAAGGAATAATTATTTCCATCTCTATTTAAACTGATCAGTTAGTCCTATGATATTCATAAAAAACTCTCCCAGAGTGGTGCAATGGTGGCTCAGTGGCAGAATTCTCACCTGCCATGCTGGAGACCTGGGTTCGATTTCTGGAGCCTACCTGTCAAAAAAAAAAAAAAAAGAAAGAAAGAACTGATCCAAGCTTGCATTCTGCCCCATGGAATTGGATTTTCCTATCCCCACAGTTACATGAGGCAATTCCTATAACAAATCTCATAATATTATCATATATATATATATATATATATATATATACACACACATAATCTCTTGCCAGTTTTGTTTCCTGAAGAACCCTGACTAATACATTATGTGAGATGTATCATATGTGAAGTTACTTTGAGACTATGTATATTCTCTTTGACAATAAACACCCACCAGTTTTAGGATCATTGATCTTTCTTACCTTAATCTAGCTTAGTTATCATGGCATCAAATGGTATTATTTTTTACATCATTGTTCCTTCTTCAGTAATCCATTGCCATTCTTCTCTAAGGAAGTACTTTCCTTCATTCTTACTTTTAGTTCCTCCATTAATTCACTTAAATTTACTTTGATTCAAGTCTTCTTATTTCATTCAAATTGTGTTATACTACATGTTTACAATTATCAATTTTAATGCTCAATTTCCCTCAGGTTTTCTTAATGGCATCCTCTTCAAACTAGATCCTGTTTCCTTTTGATTGGTTCCCATTATTTTGGAGCACTTCCCTAATTTTTGGCACACACTCTTGCTTTCTTATTTCAAGCCCTGGGATCAGTCATAGTTCCAAGAAGCCATGCTTTCTTTTATTGGAGAGTGTATTTAGAAGCCATGACCTGAGCCCTTGGTATATTAATTGCTACCAGTATGCCATTCTTTCTAGGCCCTTTAAGCAATCACTATTGTGAAATAATCATATGCAGATACATATATGTTGTGGTGGCTCAATGCCCAGTCCCCTTCCTAAAAGCCTGTAACCTGTTTAGCCAAGGATATGTGTCAAAATGTGAACAGTTTCCTCAAACGGGGAAGAACATAACTACAGATATAAAAGACAGTATTGATTGTATCATTGCCTTAAACACTAATCTTAGTAAAACATCAGGTCTTAGGCCCCTTTAATGATGATACTAGAGACTCAATGTCCTCAAACTATAGTTTGTTCTGAAATCACGTATTGCCTATGCATTTCTGTTCCCTTTGAATAGTGCCAATGTCCAGACAGCTACCACAAGAAAAATTCTTCTGTTTGTAAGTCCCAATAAAGTGCCTGGTGTGTTTTTCAGTCTAGCAGCTATACCTTCCTTAGCTCTGCAAAAGCTTGATCTGGGCCAGAACAATTGGCAAGCCAGTCAGGAGACCAAAGCACTGCTGGTAGCAATAAGCATGGGTCCAGGGAAGGGAGAATCCATAGCAAATTCCTAAGTTGACCTATATGGTTCATGAAGGGAAAGGTAACTGCCCTCTTGGAGGGATGGGGACTGCTGTGAGATTATGGGGATGCCCTGAGAACTCCAGCAGGGTTGCTAACTCTTTTGCAAAAAATAGAAGGACAATTTAATTTTAGTACAAAGAAAGAAAAAAAGTCAAGTAGTGGCAGTCACAGCCTGGCCCCTTTTAGGAACCTTACATATGGCCAGAGAGGCAGAACAAAAAGCAAAGATGGCAGCCCACCATCTACAGAAAGAATTAATATTAGAAAGGGACACACAACTCACTCAAGAAAGCATGAAATATGTCTTAATGGGGTTCTTATGTCATGTGGATAATCAACTAAAAACCATAGGTAAACAACCAAATGCTGTTTTAGTTATATGGTGGAGCAAATTACCTAAAGACAAAAGAACTAACTGGACCCATGCTGGCCATAGATGGCTATGAGGGAAAGACATTCAGAGCCAAAGGACTTAATTGATTTTGCAAATTGGGAGATTGCCTTTCCCTACCCCCAACCACAAGTATATACTATATATTTCTGCTATACCTATATATATATAAAGAATTGATCTCTTAAATTTCGTGTTGCAAGCTACCATAGGATTCTGCTTCTAGTCTAGAATAGTGAAAGCATTCTTAAAAGAACATATAAAAGTACTGCTACCTTGGGGCAGACCATGGTAGCTCAGCAGTCAGAGTTCTTGCCTGCCATGCCAGAAACCCAGGTTCAATTCCTGGTGCCTGCCCATGTGAAAAAAAAAAAAAAAAGTACTGCTACCTCAGAGGATTGTAGCCACTAAACAACATAGCTTCACGGGAACATTAAGGAACTCGAAAGAGTGCAATATTAATACCAACCCATAGACCCTTTTTTAGCCCCATGTGGCCAATATGGAAACCTGAGATGACAGTGGATTACCACAAATTAAATAAAGTAATGTCACTTTTGTATGCAATGGTTTCAAACATTTCCTCCTTACTACAGAAATAAGCACTAAGTTGTGTCATCAATTTTAGATTTAGTTAATGCTTTCTTTAGTATTTCCTTAGAAAAGGCCAGTCAGCCTTCTTTCACCTTCACCTGAGAAGGACAACAAAGGACTCTTGCCATGCTTCCTCAAGGCTATTTACATAGTCTGATCATTTGCCATGGCTCAATAGCAAAAGAATTGGCCAATGGGAGAAACACTACTCTATGACTTTATTTAATTATATGGATGGTATTATGTTAACAAGCAATTGTCTTTCAGAATTAAAAGACATGCCAGAAACACTAATGGCCCATCTTGAGATCAATCAGTTATGGCAAGCTGCAAGGTCCTGGCTGCTCTGCCAAATTCTTGGGTGTTGTATGTTTAGGAAAGACAAAAATTATTACTTCTGCAATAATTGACAAGGTGCTTTTCCCTATGCTGTATATGCCAAAGCAAGGAATGGCCTTTCTAAGACTACTAAATATTGGAGACCTTTTATTCTTCATTTAGCTCAAATATTAAAACCATTGTATATCCTAATTAGAAAAAGTCATGCTTCAGAATGGGATGATCCCCAGCAGGTTTATTGTGAAAAAGCAAAATGGGCAATAGCACAGCACAAGCACTGAAGTGGGTAGATCCTGATTTACCCTGTCAATTGGATGTGGCTAGGACTGACATTGGTTTTATGTGGGGTTTGTGGTGAGGCAACATTCTAGGTGAGTACTCGTAGGTACTGACAACTGGCCTGTTTATAAAAGCCTCATGATTTGGATGGCAACCTGTAAATAAAAACAACGGGCAGTCATGTGTCACCCCCTCTGGGGATGAGAGCTGTGGAAAGGCATGTGGGACTCCTGCCAGTGATGAAAGGTAATTGTCTAACATGTTCCTACCCACCTTCCTAACATGCTACCCAGGAAAGTTGAGGCAGGTGCCTTCACTCATGTCCAGAGCCACACTACCAAAACTCCAGAAACAACCAAGTAGCTTCATTGAAAGAGCACTGAAGGTTATCAAATCTTATGGTGTGTAGTACAGCAGTCCCAGTTATCTATCATTTGCCAACACTTACAATTATCACATGGGAGGGCCCATAATGTTCCCTGCAATGACCATGCTGATTACCCCACCAGATGAGACACATATCAGCCAATCACAGGCTCCTGTGAACTGGTGGCAACTAGATTATACTATCCCCCTTCGCTCTTGGGAGGGACAAGGTATGTATTCACTGCGGTAGATACTACCATGGGACTTCTGTTAGCTTTTCTGGTGGGGAAAGCTACTCAGCGAGCCACCATATACTGTCTAGAAAAGGTAAGTACTTCTATGGGATACTTATACAAATGGGCAGTGATTGGGTAACACTTTTCACTGAACAAATGACCCAAGTATGAGCTATAGATTTTGATATAATGTGGACTTTTTCATCCACCCTATAAGCTCACAGGTGCAGGTCTTATAGAAAAGATGAGTGTCCTCTTAAAGGAACACTTGAAAGATGATAAGAAATCCTTACAACAATGGACTAAAAGGATATATCAGGCCCTAACCAGCCTAAACTCTATACCATAAGCTGCAACTCCTCTTATTGAAATAGTAACAGAAGGCACTGAGAATACACATTAAAGAGCCAGCCAATTTACAGACTAAAAGGGGCAATAATAATAATTAGCTGTTGCCTATGGCTCAGACCATACAAATGGAGGAAAATGAGGTCTTTTGGACCTGGCACTGGCCTTTGCAGACATGCTGATTGAGAACCTTAAGCCCATGGGGAATAAGAGTCACCCAACATATTGTAATAAGGCCACAATTTGTACAAAAACTGCTTGTTAAATTTTTATCACCAATTTGGGGCTTCCTATTCCCATAGGAACCTTATGTATAACCATGTGGTCCCTTCTTATACCTAGACTAACAATTGATATCATGGTGGAGAATTCGCAAGATTTACAGGGGGAGAATATATGGTACTTAAAACCTCCCCATAATATCCCTTTGCCTGATACCTTTCTGCCTACTAATAGAACTCCTGTGTGTATATTACTAGATCAACAATATTTACCTCTTATTTTTCCCTATGAACATCTTTCTTTCCACCAGTGCCCAAGCAAATACTTTTCTATAGTGGGCTTCAGTGTGACCCACAATCAAATCCAATATGGGTTTGCACAGACTTGCCACGTTCAGATGCTACCAGCCTTCCCTGGACCATGGCTCCTGCTAATTGGACTACGTGGAATGCCCCGATGACATGGCAGAATCTGACACACTGACAGATCTGGATGAGACTTTCTATTTTAAGAGTGAATCCAATTACTGTCCTATAATGAGACTTGGGCTCATATTTTTCCCTTGTGAGGGAACAAGTAAATAAACCCTGGCCCATATTAGGGTATGCTGTACATGATGGAATAAGATGGGTGACAGCGGAAGCAGTAACCTTAGACCGTATCACCATTGTCTGCACGGAACATCTTTATGGGAACTGAGACATGGGATGGTTACTCTCAGAAGTATATAATTTTACCGTTAAGCTACAAAATGATAGCCTTCTTCCAGTGCCAAAGTGCCTCCGACAGACACAGAGCATATGCCTCTCCTGTGGCTCATATGGCAGAGGATTCTCCACATGAGGGTGGCTATCTATGAGCTTGTGGGCAAAATGGATGTCTCTATTTAGCTTAAAATTGGACAGCAGCAGCTGTATGTTTCTGCCATGTTATGTCATTCTTTCCGACACACTCCTAGTAACTTGGAAGTGGTTAAATCTAGATATTGAGTAAAGCCTAAACTACGGTGGTTTTATCTTTTAGCTATTCTTTAAAGTATATAACAACCTTAGCCAACCACACAGCTCAGGTGCTTAATGAATCTAAACTGGCGATATCATTGTAAAATGACAAGACCACACAATTGTGGAGAATAGTCTTACAAAACAGAATTGCTTTAGATATTTTTACTCTGGTACAAGGTGGAAACTCTGTCCTTAGAAACATACAGTGTGGTGCATATTGTATTCATATTCCTGATCACTCCCATAACAATTTGCAAGCTTTAAATCATATGCAAGAGCACACATTCAGTATTGATCAATACTTACTGACCCTTTTCATCTGGTTTGATTCTCTTTCTCACCCTTGGCAGCACTTCTTTATAGGATTATCTGCCCTGTGGTGGATGATTACTATTCTGTTGTATTTTATATGGTTATTATGGTGCATGGATGCAATATCTGTCCTCTGGTTTACGCAGCCTGTTACAGGGGTGGGAATGTGGAAATCTGATGCCAAAGTATCTTCCCAAAAGCCTGTAATAGACCTGCTTTAGCCTAGACAAAGTTCAAAAAAGTAAACAATCTCCCCAAAGGGAAGAATGTAACTACAGATGTAGAAAACAGCATTGATTGTATCTTAACCTCAACCATTAACCTTAGTAAAACATCAGGTCTTAAGCCTCTTTATAATATGAAGACCCAATGTCTTCATATTATATGAAATGTCTTGTACTAAAATCATATATTGCTTTGTGCACTTATGTTTCCTACACTTCCTTCAACTTCTGAACGGCCACCACCAGAAAACCTGTGTTCGTAAGTGCCAATCTCCATGTCCACTTATGTGCCCAGTGCGTTTTTCAGTCTAGTAAATACACCTTCCTGGGCTCTGCATTTGCTCAGTCTTGGCCTGAACACTTGTATATGTAATTTAACCTCTATAAACGTATTTTTATATCTACATATGTATACATATATATATATATATATATATTTGAAAGCAAGACTTTTTATTGATATACCCAATTTCAATCTAACACCAAACTCTATCCTTCCCCTTTTCATTTTTTTACCTCTTTCTTGAGCAACCAAAAATCTAGATTTCATTATCATAAATTTATGTGATTATTATTTTCTGATCCTACAAAGCTCAGAAGGAGTTTCAATTTGACAATACATGTCCTAGGAAAAGGATTTTTTCCAGTTTCATTACTGACCAGCCCCTTTTGTGATTGGCACATTCTTTTTGTTAGGTTAAGAAATGGCCAGCTCCTGTCATGCCTCAGTGGAATAGAATCCATTCTTTGGAACTTTGGTGCCTGGATATATTATCTCTACATGCGTATAAGTGATTTTATACAGAACATGTCAGACAGCTTTTTTTTTGTCCGATTTCATCTTTTCTTTTCTGTTTTTTTTTGCTTTATCTCTATGTTTTCAGCAGTTTATGTAGATGCCTCCACTGGCGTTTATCACTCATTGTTTGTTGCTTGAGATAACATATATTTGCCAAGTTTTCCTAAAAATTGAAATCTACTTCACCATGGAAAGTTTGCTTCTTAATTTTCTACATAACATCACTATTGCAAGATGAGCTTTAGTTAGGGAAGACACTTAGCACGTATACTTGTGGTGGTTTGATAGCCAATTTTACCTGCAGATATTTAGTTCCTCAACAGTTGCACCATATTTTGTATATTATGAAATTATATGTGGCTTTAATATTTATAGCTATTCCTTGCAGTGGTATATACTCAGTGACCACTGAGGGGACGAAGGATGCTGAATAGGAGAAGGACCTTTCCCCAAACTCTTTCTTTCCAACCAGAGAAGCTCTGAATCTATAAGTTTTACAAGCTATTCTGCACTGCTTTTCATGTGACATACTGTCTTCATAGCTTAACAATGTTTAAAAATCCAAGATTAAATGCTATTTTCCTTCAAGAAAACATTTAATTCAGATTAAAGAAAATCTGAGTTAACAAATTATGCGGTGCTGTAAAGGCGTATGTTAAGAATGATGTCCCCATGTTAACTAAGTAGATGTAAGTCAATCCAACAAACATTTCTTTGAGCACGTGTTTTGTGCAAGGCCTTGTGACTGGTACATGGACAATAAAAATGAGTCAGATATGGTGTCATTTTAAAATAAAATCCTTTTTAATTGAAGACAAAAATATGTAACAATTACAAGTATCACAAGCAAAGTGAAACAAATCCAATATAGACTTGAAGTCTGACATTAAAAATTGAAGTAAATGAAAGATCCTGGCAAGTGGCATGTCAGAAGGAATACTATTTGGTATATGTTCTAGTTTGCTAGCTGCTGGAATGCAACACACCAGAGATGGATTGGCTTTCAATAAAAGGGGATTTATTTCATTAGTTCTTCAGAGGAGAGGCAGCTAACTTTCCACTGAGGTTCTTTCTTACGTAAGAAGGCACAGGATGGTCTCTGCTGGCCTTCTCTCCAGGCCCCTAGGTTCCAACAACATTCTCCGGGGTGACTTCTTTTTGCATCTCCAAAGGCCTGGGCTGAGCTGCCAGTGCTGAGATGAGGTATGCTGAGCTGCTTGGGCTGTGCTACGTTGAGCTCTCTCATTTAAGCACCAGCAAATTAAGTCAAACATCATTCATTGCAGCAGGCATGCCTCCTAGCCAACTGCAGATGTAAATCAGAACAGATGAGGTTCATATACCATTGGCTCATGTCCACAGCAACAGAACTAGCTGCCTTCACCTGGCCAAGTTTACTACTGAATCTAACTACCACAGTATAAATGGCCAGTTATAGTCAACCTGGGGCAGGAGACAATAAAGATTAGTAGGACAAAGTCCACTTCAACAAATGCACCAATCCAAGGGCATACTTTTACACTGCGGTCTATAGAACGCACTCTTTGGAGCACCTTTAAGTGATGACTGGTTGTTCTTAAATGCACTGGATGCATTATTAAGAAAAAGGTTGGGCCCCGGCTTTAAATTCCTAGCTCATGCACCTCACCAATGACATCATTTCTATGGTGTTCCCTGATAGAAACTTTCATTTCTTATAGCTGCAGCCTGGAGTTTTCTGAAAACCAAATGCAGAGTCTCATCATACAAGTAACTGTATTACAACACAAACTGAATTCCCAACATTGCAGATCACAGAGTGTCTGCTGCTAAAGTGAGGGAAATGTTTGGGAGGGAAAGTAATCCCTGAAATGTAAGCAGGATGTATGTGTTGATCATGATAATGATGGTGACAACTGAACCCCTGACTTCTGCTGAGTCTTCCTTGCCAAATAAATCTGTCATAGCCTGCTCTGAGTAATCACCTGATCCATATCCATTGGAAAAGACAAAATAGCTTTGCCTGATAAACCAATAATTACCTACTCCATGGAAACAGTCTCCATGTGAAGATAGTAACCCTGTTTCACCCGATGAAACTATAATGGAATCCCTTGAGGTAGTTGATTTCCAAGACACTGCTAGTTTCTCTCTGGACCCACACCCATTACTATCCATTTCTTCCAAACCTATACCTAGACTTAAGTCCAGAATGACCCCAAGATGAGGGCAAACTGACACATGAGATGTTGCACTATACTGCAAAAGAAGTGCATTATTTTTTCATTTTATAACTACTGCTATCAGGACAATATGTATGGGAATGAATATTAGCACATGGGACAGTGGTGGGCAGAATGTAACATTGTATCATGCTAAAATTTGTTGGTGTAGACCAATTAAGCAGCGTTTCTGGGCACAGTATTGGAACTTGAAGGATTAGAACACTCTCTAACAATTTGTTAGGTTGTTGTCTGAAGCACGGACAGAAGGGTGGCTTACACTGAGTGAATTTGAAATGTCAACACACTATGATATACTATGTGCCAGTTTGAAATTGCCGTGTATCCCAGAAAGCCATGTTCTTTAATCCTGATTCAATATTGTTGGGTATGATCTTTTTTTATTAAGTTGTTTCCATGGAGATATGACCCATCCAGTTGTGTGTGGGACCTTTTGATTAGGTGGTTTCCATGGAGATGTGTCTCCCCCCATTCAAGGTGGGTTACTTACTGGAGTTCTTTGAGAGGGACTCATTTTGCAGAAAGGTTAAGAGCTGACGCAGACAGAGACATTTGGAGATGCAGGGAAAGAAAAAAAAACACACCACAAGGGAATCTGTTTGAAACCAGAAGCCAAAGGACCAGCAGACACCTGCCATGTGCCTCCCCAGATTGGCCTTTCTTCGTCAAGGTATCTTTCCCTATGCATCCTAGTTTGGACATTTTCATGAATTTAGAACAGTTAACTTGTAACTTAATAAATTTCCTGTATAAAAACCAACCCATTTCAAGTATATTGCATTTCCAGCAGCATTAACAAACTGAAACAAAACATACTGATAGTCAAAGTCTCTGAGTAATTGGAATGTTAGAGTGATGTCATGTAAGACCGTCTCACCCACCAGAGAAATGTACAAAGGCACTCCTTTCACCACAACTGTGAGGAATAAATTTGTTAGAGCAGTTCCATCATCCCTGAAGACACAGACAGTTCTGTGCAATATACCAATACTGGAGAGCTGTAGTACTACAACTCCTTCTGGAACATTCTTGACAGCACTGGGAAAGGGACATCCTCCCAGTGGGCAGAACTCTAGCAGTGCACCAGTTGGTTCGTTTTGCTTGAACAGGGAAATGGCCAGAAATGCATTTACATACTGATCCATGGGCTGTTGCCAAGGGTTTGGCTGTATGGTTGGAGACTTGAAGGAAAATGATTGAAAAATTGGTGTCAAGCAATTTTTGACACCAATTGTCAAAAATTGGTGGGGGAGAACTATGTGTGTAGAACTTTCTTAATGGGTGAAAATCGTGAAGATATGTTTGTGCCATGTGAATGATTTATAAGAGGGTGATCTCAGTAGAGGAGAATTTTAATAATCCAGAAGTTATTAAAGATGTCCTGTTCTGTGAATATGAGTCAGCTTTCTTCCCCAGCCAGTGATGTCCTTGACCAATGGGCACTTGAACAAAGTGGTAAGGATGGAGGTTATGCATGGCTAAGAAACATGGACTTCTAGTCACTATGACCCACTTGATTATAACTAAGGACCAAATCTGACAGCAGCAGAGACCAACCTCATTCCTTATATTGCCCCATTCCTCAAGGTTGTCTGCTTGCCACCTGATGGCAGACAGATTCCATTAGACCATTTCTATAGTGGAAGGGGCATGTGTATCTCCTAGAATACACAGGATTCTAGATACAGATTTACCTTTCCTGCTCATAGTTCTTCTGCCAAAACTACCATCCAGGAGTTCACAGAATGTCTTATTCACCATGATGATGTTCCTCACAGCTTTGTTTCAGTTAATGAACTGTGACAATGATTCCATGCCTGTGGGATTCACCAGTTCTTCATCCTGAAGCAGCTGGATTGACAGAATTGTAGAATGACCTTTAAGGATTTAAGGATTGTACTATTAGCATCAACTGATGGCAATATCTTGCAGAATTGGGGCAATATTGCACAGGAGGCGCTATATGTTCCAAATCAATGTTCAATCTAGAATACTGTCTTTCTCATAGCCAGGATTCATGGGTCCAGGAATCAAGAGGTGGGAATGGGAGTGCCACTACTCATTAAAACCCCTAGTGGGTGGGCGGGCCGCGGTGGCTCAGCGGGCAAGAGTGCTTGCCTGCTATGCCGGAGGACCCCGGTTCGATTCCCGGCCCCAGCCCATGTAAGAAACAAACAAACAAGCAAAATATAATAAAACAAGAAAATGTTTAAAGATGTTTCCCTCTCTTCCTTCCTTCCATCCTTCCTTCCTTCTCTCTGTCTTTCCTTCCCTTCCTCCCTCTCTCTTTAGAAAAAAAAAAAAAAAACAAAAAAAACCCCTAGTGGGATCCAGTAGGTAATTTTTTTTGTTAAATTTTTTTGGTTTATTTATTTTTTATTAATTAAAAAAGATAACAACAAACAAAACATTAAGATATCATTCCATTCTACATATACAATCAGTAATTATTAATATCATCTCATAGTTGCATATTCATTTCTTAGAACATTTGCATTGATTTAGAAAAAGAAATAAAAAGACAACAGAAAAAGAAATAAAACAATAACAGAGAAAAAAAGATTATACATATCATACCCCTTACCCCTCGCTTTCATTTACCACTAGCATTTCAAACTAAATTTATTTTAACATTTGTTCCCCCTATTATTTATTTTTATTCCATGTGTTCTACTCTTCTGTTGATATAGTAGCTAAAAGGAGCATCAGACACAGGTTTTCACATTCACAGAGTCTCATTGTGAAAGCTATATCATTGTTCAATCATCATCAAGAAACATGGCTACTGGAACACAGCTCTACATTTTCAGGCAGTTCCCTCCAGCCTCTCCACTACATCTTGAACAACAAGGTGGTATCTACTTAATGCATAAGAATAATCTCCAGGATAACCTCTCGACTCTGTTTGGAATCTCTCAGCCATTGACATTTAGTCTCACTTCACTCTTCCGCCTTTGGTCGAGAAGGTTCTCTTAATCCCTTGATGTTAACTCTCAGCTCATTCTAGGGTTTTTCTCAGTCCCTTGGTGATGAGTCTCAGCTCATTCCAGGATCTCTGTCCCACGTTGCCAGGAAGGTCCACACCCCTGGGAGTCATGTCCCACGCAGAGAGGGGGAGGGTGGTGAGACTGCTCATCGTGTTGGCTGGAGAGAGAGGCCACATCTGAGCGACAAAAGAGGCTCTCTTGGGGTTGACTCTTAGTCCTAAATTTTAAGTAGATTTGACCTATCCTTTGTGGGGTTGAATTTCATATGAACAACAGTAGGAAAATTTTTGTTCCTATTCCTATGACCTTATGCTCTGACATTTCCGAAGGTAGGTAGGTTTCATCTCCCCTGGGAGACGAAACGATGATTTTACTGAAATGGCAGTTAAGATGACCACCCAGACATTTGGACTGTTTATGCCTTTGAATCAATAGGCAAAGAAGGGAGTTACTCTAGGGACTGGGTGATTTGTTCTGATTGCCAAGGGAAGTGCAGAAGAGCAAGCGTAGAACACAAGAAATCCCTGCAGATAGCGCTTAGTTTTTATAATGAAATTCAGTGGAAAACTGCAAAGGAATCCAGGCAGGATTACTAATAGCCACTCTCCAAACTGTCTTACATGCATTACTCTGCAAGTGTGCTAATCCCGATCTCTTGAAGACAGTAATTTTAAACAACACCATTCTCTTTCCATATTAGATACTCAGAAATGTTGCTTATATGTACTTATGTATTTGAACATATTTTTTGAACTCTATTGCTGTCAGTTGTCATTCCTAAAGAAGAAAAGCATAAGAAATAAAGGTAAAAGTACACTTTTCATTAAAATGATCTCTTAGGGTTCATATGAACTTGGGAAAAAGCAAATCAATAAAATGTCATGGGCATTTACTTGGCACACAAGTGGTTCAGTGGTACAATGCTCACCTTCCATGCAAGAAAGGGATCGGAGGGAGGCGATGGGACTGCGCTGGGAATGCGAAGGCAGGGGCCAGCTCCTAGTTTCTTAAGCAAACTATTATTTCTCAGAATCCAAATATTTTATGTAGAAACATGAAATCTATAAGAGTATTACAGTCAGAACCTCAGTGTTGATATATAAAGCAGAGCATATATAAATAGGCTTTTCTAAAACATTTTAATTCAATAAGTGAATTATACCTCAGGACACTTCTGGGTTTTTTTTTTTTTTTTTCCTTCTGTGCCTGACAGTTGCAGATTGACTCTTTTTTTGCATGGGCAGGCGTCGGGACTTGAACCCGGGCCTCAGCATGGCAGGTGAAAACTCTGCCTGCTGAGCCACCATGGCCCCCCTTTCATTTTTTATTACTATTATTATTTTATCTTTAATTTTTTTTGTAGATTGAATTTTGTCTTAGAGACTTATTTGTTTCATGGCTTCTTTGTATTTCTTTTCACTCTATAAAAGGTATAAATTGGCATCCTCCATGAACCGGTCTGCTCAAGAGACTAAAGACAAAGCCAGCGAAAAAGTTAAGTAATAATCATTTAATTCATAGCAATACCGTGTTTTATTTCATTTATAATATATAGATAGTTTCTCAATTCTAACATTTGACTTTTTTTAAATCTATCATTTGATTTAATAGGCACTAACATTTAATTAACTTTACTTTGGTAAATATATTTTGGATTTTAAAGCACTCACATTTCCTAACATTTGCTTGTAAAAATTTGCCCTAATTGCAAAAGTTAATGAGCAAATTTCATTTCATTTTCTAGAATTCTTCTTCAGCATGATTTAATCCCAAACTCACTCTTTTTTTTTTTTTTTTTTTTAAAGAGAAAGGGAGGAAGGGAAGGAAAGACAGAGAGAAGGAAGGAAGGATGGAAGGAAGGAAGGGAGGAAGAAAGGGAAACATCTTTAAACATTTTCTTGTTTTTATTATATTTTGTTTGTTTGTTTGTTTTTTACATGGGCTGGGGCCAGGAATCGAACCGGGGTCCTCCGGCATAGCAAGCAAGCACTCTTGCCCGCTGAGCCACCGCGGCCCGCCCCCAAACTCACTCTTAATTGGATATGTGGGACACTGTTTCTGACGTACCAAGAAGTTTCCATTCCATACATCTCTCACTCCAACTTTAAATTGCTTTGGGGGCTGGGGAACAATTACAGTCACTGCTGCATTACAAATATTTACCCCTGTACCTGGGTGGAACTTGGCATTTTTTTTGAGCTTTTCTTTATTCAAAATGACATAAATATTAAGGAAAAATAAGCTGCTCTTCCAAGAGGTGGAAATAATGGATCAGTAGAGGTAAGTCTTAAATATCATGAAACAGTATCTTTTCATTGTAATTAAAGGAGGTAATAAATATTATATTCCAGTAGGAATAACCTAAAACAGCACAGCTCCCAGTTCATGAATATAGCAATAATACAGCAACAGTTCATTATTACTATTATTTTTATAATGCCTGTGAAATAATCTAGCAATTCTGTATTGCTATCTTATTTTGTCATCACAGCATCCCTGTAAGAAATGTAAGACATGCAAATTTACCACTATTTTACAAATTAGAAAAATAAACCTATAAGTCAAAAACAAGGAAATGCCAAAGAAAAATTTTTATACTAAATGCCAAGCTCTTTTCCACTATTCTAAATCCATGTGACATCTGTTCAAATGGAAATGAGGTCTTCACTCTGTTGCCTAAACTGATGAGTATATATATTAGCAAGCAGCTTTTTTTGTATTGAGTGAAAGATACTAAAAGAAAAATAGGAAACAAAATACCTAAAGTTTGTGGCAAAAGAAAAACAATTCGCACATATTAAATTGTTCTGATCACGTATCCACTAATTCTGCACAGGGAAATTGCTTGAGATTGTAGAAATTAAATACATATCTATTCAGTTCTAATTAACCTATTATTTGCAGCTACTGTATTAGGCACTAGTTGAAGAGGGATAAACAAAACAGAAATGCTCCTTCTCCTGTACCTTTGGTTATTTCACAAAATACAAGATAAGTTTCAGGGGCTGGCAGCAGAAAAAAAAAACAAGGTAGCAAGAGAGACCAGTGCTCATGTTGGATTGTACTGCAGAAGATATTTCTACCTGGGGAGGGCAAAGCTTGGAGCAGGTTGGGCAGGAGTGGGGGTGAAGATCTGAGGTGGCCTAAGACGTGCTGTCATTATAGTTGTCTGGAAGAGGAGTCCTCTACAGACCTGCACCAGAAGGCAGATCTGGAATCTTGCCGTGTTGTCCCATAAATTCAACGGCCTACCATCTTTCTTTCATTTACATTCATGATTGGGCAGATCACAGAGCTCCTATCCCCTTTCCAAGGCATCCATTGATTAATTTCGGGGCACTACATGGGGAAAACTTTGATTAATCTTAAGAAGTGGTATAAAGTAAATGTCGGATCTTTGTTATTTTCGTCAGGGCGCTGTTGAATAAGAACAGTCAAGGTTGTTCATGGACCTTATCTTATCTATGTTTGTTTTTGCCCATTCCCTCTTGTTGATCTGTGACTTCTATGCGTATTTTAATGGCACTGTTAGTCAAGGTAGTAGTGGAAAGAGCATGAGCTTTTGATCTTGCCATTGCCTGTCATTAGCCTTGAGTCCTGAGCCAATTAAACCAATTTAAAGGACATGGACACCTCAGAGCCTGCAATAAAAATATTCTAAATGAAATGAATGCAGATATTTTGAGATAGTCCTGATATTTATATGAATTAATTAAGAAAATAACCTCTTGTATGCTCCATTTTTTTCTTCTCTGAAACTGTGTCTGGTTTTGAACCTACAGAATAAGTTCCATTAAAGTTTGATGGACATTTAAGCCCAAAAAATGAAGCAGACATACCTTATAACATAATAGTAAGCATTTATTAGGGAGCTGCTTCTGGGTGGCTGCAGTATTTTCCAAGTAGTAATCCATGCCACCCAGGGAGTTATAGGGGGTTATATGGGCAAGAACAAGGAAGGTACTAAGCCATTTGCAAGATTGTAAGCATGTTTGTTTTTTTTTAAGTTACTGATATGCATTACTATATGTAGACTAGTTCAGATAGTTATGGGGCTTAGGGATGTGCAAGCAAGATTTAAGATGCACCTACAAGGAGGGGGTGTACTTTATCTAGGAATGTATGGCTTCTCAGAAAGCGAGATGGACATTCCCTCTTTTGCCATTTTCCTCAAAGTTCAAATATTTCTGCTGTCTATTCTTTAACTCAGTTGATTCTATTTTGAGAATCCCTTTGACCAGTTTGGTTGTTGATTCCAAGACCTTTTCTGTTCTAAAGTGTTTCCCATCTACTATCACACAACAAACTAAGTGGTAGAATGGGTGATAGGAGCGAGTTAGACATTCTCAGTAACTTACGGCTTCAAATCTAATGGTGATGTTGGTCAACTTCAAATCTAATGGTGAATATGGAAAGATCAATTTTCGCATCCAGTCAGTAGCTAATGACAAACACAAAACTGTAAAGGTTTTAATCCTCGTGTCATGGATTCATAGCTCATTAAGTTGGCTGTAAGTTAATGTCACAGGTTCTGATCCCTCAGCCTTGCGTGGTTTAATGGGCCCCTTCTTCACCAAAGAAGTGCCCATGTTCTGCCAGGTTTTGGGCCTTTGTGTACTCCAATCACACTTTCCTTGTCAGATGTGCTTGTCACCACTCCTCCGCAGAAACTCCTTTGTCCAAAAAGGAGGCCCTGTCATTTGATTACTCCTAAACTTTGCTCATCCTGTTCTCCCTTCTAAGTTACACTTCTCCTCTCTTCTCTTTCACATCTGTCTAATAATTTCCATATTTCCAGGTCTGGCCTGAGTCTGAAACCCTTCCTGAATTATGCCTGGAGTTATTTATTATGCATAAGCTTCTTCTTTCTAGGAAAACAAAATTTTCCATGAAATTATACAATATAATTATATTTATATTACTTTTTCATGAATAACATAGTTATCTTATATCCATTTGTGATTGTGAGCAAGTAATGATAGGTACCTTAGATTATAGGTTTCATTTTCTTGATGTACTTAGAATATGGCTGGACTCAGGAAGGCTCTAGGAACTGTAAGCCCAGCATAAGTAACCTCAATCTTTTTTAAAATGTGTTTTCAATATTACATTTTTCTTAAGAGTATTTAACAACATTGTGTGACTGGAATTTACTGCAAAACACAAAAGAATATGTTCTGATAATTTTCCAGATCATTAAGCTAATCTACATAATGTGACAAAAGAAAATCTCTCTTGTTCAGCACAGCTGTATGTTTTGCCAACTCAGTGTAGATTTAGGCTTGATATTCTGTGTCATTTCTTCACCAAATTTTTCAGCACCGTCTGGGAGCTTATGGAATGCAAATTCTCAGGCCCTGACCTGAACAGTAAAATAGAACCTGTAGTTCAGTAAGATCATCAGGAGATTGATGTACTAATTTAAATGAGTGAAGCAATGAAATAGACCTAGTGTCAAAGATTTGAGCATCAAGTTCCATTTTATTGTTTACTAGATTGGTGACATTCTTTAAGTCCTGTCTCTCAAGATGAAAAAAAATTAGCATAATATAAAGAATGGTCGTTTGTAGAGTACACGGTGGTGCACAGGAATGCACATGCATGCCATCACACAGGCACACAATCACATGTACATACACACACATAATATAATATTAATAATATACATTATTATTTTTTTCTCAGGTTGGCTTAAAGAAGTAAATTATCAACATATTCGCTGAACTTACAAAATGAAACAAGCAAAGACACTACATAATGTTCTCCAAAGATTCTTCATCATATCTATGTAGAACTTGTCCATCAAGTGGTCTTAAACTTAAGATATTAAGAAAGGACTTCAGCAAGAGATCAACAACTTCCTTTGCCTTGATTTGGTGTTAAATTGTGTGAAGGTGATTCAATTTATTATGATTAAATGTTTACAAAATACTAAGGAAAATGACTGGAAAATGTTTTGCAGTCAGTCATAAAAAATTTAAGCACAAAGATTGCAGTTGCCTTGACATTTTGATCATATAGGTTAATCAGTGAATCAAAATGCCATTCCTTGTTGAGGTGAATTTTACTGTTGCAACCATCTGAATCCTGGACCAGATCAAATGAAGAAGTCTAGTTTGAAGTCTGTAATGAAACATAGGCTTTGGAAATGTCCTCAAAGGTAGGACATTACTTCTGGATCTAAATCTGATTATAGATAGATCATCAGATATTAGCAATGGGGCGTAGATACATCCAACATTCCCAGTGTCATTGTATTATAGCCAAACACATTGTTGTGGATTAGAACTTTAGGCAAACACTCCTTTTATTCAATCCTAAAATAATGATTTATCAGGTAATTTGAAACATTTGTTCCTTGCCACCAAATACATTTTAGGTTCGTCTTCCTCTGACATATGGAAAGCAAATGACATGGATCAGAACAACCAGACATTTGTGTCAGAATTTCTTCTTCTGGGCCTTTCAGGGCATCCAAATCTTGAGATCATTTTCTTTGCTCTGCTTCTAGTGATGTATCTAGTGATTCTACTGGGCAATGGTGTTCTCATCGTAGCAAGCATCTTTGATGCTCGTCTTCACACCCCCATGTACTTCTTCCTGGGAAACCTCTCATTTCTGGATATCTGCTATACAACTGCTTCTATTCCTTCAACTTTGGGGCCCATCATATCACAGAAAAGAACCATTTCCTTCTCTAGATGTGCAGTGCAGATGTTCCTTGTGTTTGCCCTGGGGTCAACAGAGTGTTTGCTCCTGGGCATGATGGCTTTTGACCGCTATGTGGCCATCTGTAACCCTCTGAGGTACCCCATCATCATGAGCAAGGCAGTGTATGTGCTGATGGCTTCCATGTCATGGTTGTCTGGTGGAATCAACTCAACTGTGCAAACGTCTCTTGCCATGCAGCTGCCATTTTGTGGGAATAATGTTATCAATCATTTTGGATGTGAGATCTTGACTGTCCTCAAGTTAGCTTGTGCTGACATATCCCTCAATGTTACCACCATGCTAGTGGCAAGTATGGTCTTCCTGGTTCTTCCACTGCTGGTCATCTTCTTCTCCTACATGTTCATCCTCTACACCATCTTGAGAATAAAATCAGCCACAGGGAGACACAAGGCATTTTCCACCTGCTCCTCACACCTGACTGTGGTGATCATATTTTATGGTACCATCTTCTTTATGTACGCAAAGCCCACGTCTCAAGACCAGTCTGGGGAAAACAAATTTCAAACTTCAGACAAGCTTATGTTCTTGTTTTATGGGGCCATGACCCCCATGCTGAATCCTATCATCTATAGCTTGAGGAATAAGGATGTAAAATCTGCTGTGAAGTATCTGTTAACTTGCAAATTTATCCAATAAGAAGCACGGAAAATGTAAATCTTTGTACAGTTAGCAGAAAGATGGCCTTATTATCAAAACCAATAAGGAACTTCCTTGAGGAAACCGTTATTAGGATGAGATATCTTTATTCTTGCTTTCACTATCCTTTCTTTTCTAGATTCACTGAGGACCATATTTTGCCATCACCTCAGCTTCTCACAAGTTCTGAACCATATACGAATTCTTTTAGAATCTTACTTTTGATGATATCTGGAAGGAAGGGTCTATTGTACTGGATGGCAACCTTATGGGAAAAAGAGCACACATACAATTCAGATATGGATAGGCTGAGAAAGAAATTCTGCTCTACTACAGACTATTTATATGGTATTTGATACTCTTCATGTGGAAAATGTAGGCATTCTTCTTTTTAACCCTAAGCGTATTTCTTAAAAATGGAAATTCTCTTTGTGTGTGCTCATGTGCATGCAAATGGCCAGACAATGATTTTTCATGTTTCTTTAATTCCAGTTATATTATGCTACAATAATTCCTGAAACTATTTTTCATGATTTAAGCATGTTTGGAGGACATTTACTTTTTAGATTGCTCCTCAAGTTGGTTATGTCAGACATTTTCTCATGATTGATTTCAGATTATGCTTGCTTTTCTTTTCTGGTTAAGAAGAATCAGTTGTTTTGTTCTCCCCTGTGCCTTATATCAGCAGGCACTTGATACCAATTTGTGTCATTACCGTAGATATTAACTTTGATTATTTTGTTAAAATGGTATCTGCTATGTGCATCTCCCCTGTAAATTACTCTTTTTCATTTGTTTGTAAAGAGCATTACTCAAGAAGATACTTTGCCACTACGTAAATACATTAACATTAAACATTCATCCACCAGTTTTAGCAGCCATTGCTATTTCTTACCTTAATCAGTTCTTACTATCAGGTTGTCAAATGATGATTTTTCTGTCATTCCTTCTTCATTTACCCATGGCCATTTTTTCTTTAAGTAAGAACTTTCTCACCTACCTCACTTTTTAAATCCATTAATTCATTTAAATTCATTTGCACCCAACGTTTCTTATTTTATTCAATGAATTACACTACTATTACATTGTGATTTAATGCTCAATTTCCTCCAGGTTTTTTTAATGTCATTGTCTTCAAAGCTAGTTCCTGTTTCTTTTTGACATGCCCCCATGATTCTGGAGCATGTTTTTACTTTCTGCGCAATATCCTCTTGTACTTTCCTATCTCAAGCCCTGGTATCAGTGATAACTCCAAGAGGCCTTGGTTTCTTTTTTAGGAGAATACATTTAGAAACCAAGATTTTTGGGGCAGAATGCGTTTAGAAACACCGGAGTCTTAGGTATACTAATTCCTACCAGGATGTCATTCTTTCTAGGCCCACTCAGCAAGCACTATTGTAAAAAAAATGTATGCATTTATGTATATGTATACCTCTTTTAATATCTATATGTGTATACTCTATCCTTCCCCTTTCTGTATTTTACCTTACTTCTCGAACAATTGGAAAACTGAGTCTCAATACCTTAAATTTATTTACTCTGTTGCCTAATCTTAAAAAGTATAGAAATAGTTTTAATTTGTTGAAATATGCCATTGGGGAAAATTAAGAGGGTTTTTTCAATTTCCATTACTGACCAGCTCCTCTTAGGATTGACATCTTATTTCTTTGCTTAGGTGAAGAAATTGCCAGGTCTTGTCAAGTCTGAGTGAAATGGAATCCATTCTTCCCAATTTTGGTATCTGGATATTTTATCTCTTCACTCTTATAAGTGGTTTTATGCAGAACGTATCAGACAGCTTCTTGTTTTCCTACTTTCCTGCTTTTTGGTTTTACTTACATGTCATAAGTAGTTGATCCAGTTTCCTTAACTGGTTTTTATCATGTGTTGTCTGCTGCTTATGATACATGCATGACCCATTTCCCTGAAGGGACTAAAATCTGTGTCATGGTAGAAAACATCCTTCTTGCTTTTCTGCATCATGGCACTGTCTTAAGTTGAGCTTTGGGAAGGATGGTAGCTTGTCAAATATTGGTGGTCAGGTGGACAGCTTAATCACATGCATTTAATTCCTCAAATGTTGCTGTGTGTTTCATATATCATGAAAACATGCTCCTTTAACATTTATAGCTATTATTTGCAGTGATACATTTCACTGAGAGTCATTGCAGGGATGAAGGATGCTGAGAGGAGGGCAGAACTTGAGCCCTCTCTCTAACTTCTTTCTTCGCGCCATTCAAACACTGAATCTATCTACCTAACAAGCTATTCTCCATCGCTGTTCATGTGAAGATCTGCTTTCAAAATAGGTAATTTTAAACCCCCAACATAAACGCCATTTTTCATTCATGAAATCATTCAATTCAGAACCCAGAAAAATTTCAATTAACAAATTAACATGAAATCTTAACATTCTCTGCTGAATATCTTGAATCAATTCAACAAACATTTCTTTGAGCACATGTTTCATGCAAGACTTTCCAACTAGTGCCTGGACAATAAAAACTGAGTAAGATATGGTGCTGTCTTCAAATAGAAGGCTTTTTTAGTTGAGAGACATATATGCAACAACTCTGTATTAGTTAGGGTTCTCTAGAGAAACAGAATCAACAGGGAACACTTGCAAATATAAAATTTATGAAAGTGTCTCACGTGACCGTAGGAATGCAGAGTCCAAAATCCACAGGGCAGGCTGCGAAGCCGACAACTCCAATGGATGGCCTGGATGAACTCCACAGGAGAGGCTCACCAGCCAAAGCAGGAATGCAACCTGTCTCCTCTCAGTCCTCCTTAAAAGGCTTCCCATGATTGGATTTAGCATCACTAATTGCAGAAGACACTCCCCTTTGGCTGATTACAAATGAAATCAGCTGTGGATGTAGCTGATGTGATCATGACCTAATCCTATGAAATGTCCTCATTGCAACAGACAGGCCAGCACTTGCCCAATCAGATGAACAGGTACCACAACTTGGCCAAGTTGACACCTGTCCCTAACGATGACAGCCCACCCCTTGTCAACTTGGCACCTATATATATATATATATCACCTTAGACCATACTTAATTTCCAAATGAAAACAAATAAGCACACATTTTTTCTTTTATCTGACAATACTCAACTGTCCAGCATATAACTGGAAACACATTAAATCTCTCCAGAATAGGGTGCAAATCCTTGGGCAACATTCATTCTTAAACTTGATATCTTACAACTTAAATAGTATAACACAAACAAAACAGCATTACAGTCCTCGTTTCTGTAACTGATCACGTGGTCGAAGTTCATATTTATCACTACCTTCTTCCACTACCCATTCCATGTTCCCTTTCCCCTCAGCAAGCACTTCAGCTGGCCGTGGTTCTTTGCCTGGTGGGGTGACCCAAGCCTTCATTCCTGAAGTCTCAGAGCCATTAGTGGTCCTGCCTGGATTGTGTTGTTGCAGTTTTCCATTGATTTTAATCAGAGGGCATGGCAGTACTAATAGACGCCCCAGGGGATCTCCTATATTCCAAGAAAACTCTTCTTTACCTCCATTATGTAGTTGCAGTCCTACTTCCTTCTGATAGTCAGGGTCAATTACCCCAGACAATAATGTAATCCCCTTCTTGGTGTGTTGATCCAGAGGCATAAGTAGCCCAAAGTGGCCAGGTGGCAATCTTAACTTCCAGTTCAGTGGTATCACTGTTGTTTCTCCTGGAGAAAGCACACCCTGTTTTGGAACTAAAACCTGTAGACCAGCAGAACTCAGGGTAGCAGGGACAGGAAGCAAAAATTTTCCTAGTGGATCACTAGGAGTAATAGTGAGTGGCACCACACCCATTTCCACCCCTTGGTTCCTGGACCCATGGATCCTGGCTATGGGAGAAACAGCACCATACAGCGGACGTTGATTCAGAGCATACACAGCTTCCTGGAGAACATTACCCCAGCCTTTCAAGTTTTTGCCACCTAGTTGGCACCGTAATTGAGTTTTCAAAAGGCCATTCCACCGTTCTATCAATCCAGCTGCTTCTGGATGATGGGGAACATGGTAAGACCAGAGAATTCCATGAGCATGTGCCCATTCCCGCACTTCATTTGCTGTGAAGTGTGTTCCTTGATCCGAAGCAATGCTATGTGGAATACCATGACGATGGATAAGGCATTCTGTAAGCCCACGGATAGTAGTTTTGACAGAAGCATTGCGTGCAGGGAAAGCAAACCCATATCCAGAGTATGTGTCTATTCCAGTTAGAACAAATCGCTGCCCCTTCCATGAAGGGAGTGGTCCAATGTAATCAACCTGCCACCATGTAGCTGGCTGGTCACCTCGGGGAATGGCGCCATATCGGGGGCTGAGTGTGGGTCTCTGCTGCTGGCAGATTGGGCATTCAGCAGTGGCTGTAGCCAGGTCAGCCTTGGTGAGTGGAAGCCCATGTTGCTGAGCCCATGCATAACCTCCATCCCTATCACCATGACCACTTTGTTCATGAGCCCATTGGGCAATAACAGGAGTTGCTGGGGAAAGAGGCTGACTGGTATCCATAGAACGGGTCATCTTATCCACTTGATTATTAAAATCTTCCTCTGCTGAAGTCACCCTCTGGTGTGCATTCACATGGGACACAAATATCTTCATGTTTTTAGCCCACTCAGAAAGGTCTATCCACATACTTCTTCCCCAGACCTCTTTGTCACCAATTTTCGAATTACGGTCTTTCCAAGTCCCTGACCATCCAGTCAAACCATTAGCAACAGCCCATGAGTCAGTATACAAACGCACCTCTGGCCAGTTTTCCTTCCAAGCAAAATGAACAACCAGGTGCACTGCTCAAAGTTCTGCCCACTGGGAGGATTTCCCCTCACCACTGTCCTTTAAGGACACCCCAGAAAGGGGTTGTAATGCTGCAGCTGTCCACTTTCGGGTGTTACCTGCATATCATGCTGAACCATCTGTAAACCAGGCCCGAGTTTTCTCTTCCTCAGTCAATTCACTGTAAGGAACACCCCAAGAGGCCATAGCTCTGGTCTGGGAAAGAGAAGGTAATGTGGCAGCAGGAGTGGAAACCATGGGCATTTGTGCCACTTCTTCATGTAACTTACTTGTGCCTTCAGGACCTGCTCTGGCTCTATCTCGTATATACCATTTCCACTTTACAATAGAGTGCTGCTGTGCACGCCCAACTTTATGGCTTGGTGGGTCAGACAACACCCAACTCATGATAGGCAACTCAGGTCTCATGGTAACTTGGTGGCCCATGGTTAAGCGTTCAGTCTCTACTAAGGCCCAGTAACAGGCCAAAAGCTGTTTCTCAAAAGGAGAGTAGTTATCTGCAGCAGATGGTAAGGCTTTGCTCCAAAATCCTAAGGGTCTGCATTGTGATTCTCCTATAGGGGCCTGCCAAAGGCTCCAGACAGCATCTCTATTTGCCACTGACACTTCCAGCACTATTGGATCTGCTGGATCATATGGCCCAAGTGGCAGAGCAGCTTGCACAGCAGCCTGGACCTGTCGCAGAGCCTCCTCTTGTTCAGGTCCCCACTCAAAATTAGCAGCTTTTCTGGTCACTCGATAAATGGGCCGGAGTAGCACACCCAAATGAGGAAGATGTTGTCGCCAAAATCCAAAAAGGCCAACTAGGCATTGTGCCTCTTTTTTGGATGTGGGAGGGGCCAGATGCAGCAATTTATCCTTCACCTTAGAAGGGATATCTCGACATGCCCCACACCACTGGACACCTAAAAATTTTACTGAGGTGGAAGGCCCCTGTATTTTTGTTGGATTTAGCTCCCATCCTCTGACACGCAAATGCCTTACCAGTAAATCTAGAGTAGTTGCTACTTCTTGCTCACTAGGTCCAATCAACATGATATCATCAATATAATGGACCAGTGTGATGTCTTGTGGGAGGCAGAAACGATCAAGGTCTCTGTGAACAAGATTGTGACATAGGGCTGGAGAGTTGATATACCCCTGAGGTAGGACAGTGAAAGTATATTGCTGACCTTGCCAGCTGAAAGCAAACTGCTTCTGGTGGTCCTTACTAATAGCTATTGAGAAAAAAGCATTTGCCAGATCAATAGCTGCATATCAGGTACCAGGGGATGTATTGATTTGCTCAAGCAATGATACTACATCTGGAACAGCAGCTGCAATTGGAGTTACCACCTGGTTGAGTTTACGATAATCCACTGTCATTCTCCAAGACCCATCTGTTTTCTGCACAGGCCAAATAGGAGAGTTGAAAGGGGATGTGGTGGGAATCACCACCCCTGCGTCTTTCAAGTCTTTAAGAGTGGCAGTAATCTCTGCAATCCCTCCAGGAATACGGTATTGCTTTTGATTTACTATTTTGCTTGGTAGGGGCAGTTCTAGTGGCTTCCACTTGGCCTTTCCCACCATAATAGCCCTCACTGCACGAGTTAGAGAACCAACGTGGGGATTCTGCCAGTTGCTCAGTATGTCTATGCCAATTATACATTCTGGAACTGGTGAAATAACTACAGGATGGGTCCGGGGGCCCACTGGACCCACTGTGAGACGGACCTGAGCTAAAACTCCATTGATCACCTGGCCTCCATAAGCCCCCACTCTGACTGGTCGTCCAGAGTGACGTTTTGGGTCCCCTGGAATTAACGTCACTTCTGAACCAGTGTCTAATAATCCCCGAAATATCTGATCATTTCCTTTTCCCCAATGCACAGTTACCCTGGTAAAAGGCCATTGGTCTCCTTGGGGAAGACTTAGAGGAATGTTAACAGTATAAATTTGTGGCAGTATAACAGGTTTCTCCCCCATAGGGACCTGGCCTCCCCTTCATTCAAGGGGCTCAGGGTCTGTAAACTGTTTCAAGTCTGGAAATTGGTTAAGGGGCCGTGACTCTGTGTTTTTGTAATTCAGGTTAGACTTCTGTTCCCTTGACCTAGAACTCTTTTGTTTATACAGCTCTAACAAGAATTTTTTAGACTGCCCTTCTATTGTATTTCTAGGCACCCCATGATTTACTAGCCAATGCCACAAATCTCTGCGTGTCATATAATTTTGATGCCTCCTTTGAGTTTGTTGTCTATTATAATACCCACGTCTACCCTGTCTTTGGTGATTAAGTGCTGCCACCTGGCTTCTGCCAACTCGGGATCCTGTCATCCCCATTGTGTTTAAGGATTCCAGCTCAGTGACAGCAGTTCCTACAGTAATATCTGACCTACAGAGAAGTGCAACCACGGAGCTCTTGAGGGATGATGGTGCTAGTCTCACAAATTTATTTCTCACTGTTCTGGTAAAAGGTGCATCCTCTGGACATTCCTGGGGTGTAAGAGCAGGCTTTGCATGATAAATCCACTCTAACATCCCAATCTCTCTAAGCCTCTGGATCCCCTCATCTACATTATACCAGGGCAGTTCTGGCATTTCAACCTCAGGTAATGTTGGCCACCTTTTGATCCATGTTTCAACCAACCACCCAAACAAGCTGTTAACACCTTTTCTAACTGCTCTAGCTATAACATTGAATGCAGAATCTCTGCTTAGTGGGCCCATATCAATAAATTCAGCCTGATCCAGCCTTATATTCCTCCCACCATTATCCCACACTCTTAAAATCCATTGCCACACATATTCCCCTGATTTCTGTCTATATAAATTGGAAAACTCACACAGTTCTTTTGGAGTATAACGTACCTCCTCATGTGTGATACTTTGTACCTCACCTTTAGGGGCCTGTTGGGACTTTAGTCTAGTTATAGGTCTAGAAGAAATGAGGGGTGGTGGGGGTGGGTCATGAAAAGAATTAGAAATATCTTCCAAGCCATTTGCTTCAGGGCTTTCATTTGCAGTTTCATCTGGTGAAACAGGATTAATAACTCTAGGGCTAATCCCTTCAGGAGAAGGTTGGGTGGCCAATTCCTCAAGGCAGGCTGGAGGTGGGGCGGCTATGTCCTCAGGGCAGACTATTACAGGGTTATCTAGAGAAGGCTCAGCATGGCCTAGGGTTTCAACCTCACCCCCAACATCATTAGGAATCCATATGTCACCATCCCATTTTTCAGGGTCCCACTCCTTTCCAATCAATGCCCTCACTTTAACGGCAGATACCATGCAAGACTGAGATTTCAGTTTACGTTGTAAAGTTGCTACTCTAACAATAAGATTCTGAGTCTAATTTTCAGAGATCTCATATCTACAGCTACAGGAAATAAGATTTTCCTTCAGGATACTCATAGAAACGTCTATATCTTTCAGACGGCACTTAAGCTTCTCGTTTGAAGCCTTAAGCCCATCCCTTTCACTCTTTAATGTAGACAGTGTATCTAACAACAACCAACCAACATCTCTATAACTCTTATTTCTATGAAACTCTGTAAAGGTGTCAAAAACATTATCCCCCAGAGTCTGGCTTCGTACAAGCGAAGCATTAGGAGAATTGAATGATGATATTTTGACTATCTCCTTTGCCAACTCAGTCCATGGATTGGGAGTGTCATTCTGATTACGGGAATCAGAGTCCTTAGTGTCTCTGAGCCCAGTCAGAGTAGAAAACCATTCATAAAAACCCATTTTTAAGATTCTGTTCCTTAAGAACCACTCCTGGTACCAAGATGTATTAGTTAGGGTTCTCTAGAGAAACAGAATCAACAGGGAACACTTGCAAATATAAAATTTATGAAAGTGTCTCACGTGACCGTAGGAATGCAGAGTCCAAAATCCACAGGGCAGGCTGCGAAGCCGACGACTCCAATGGATGGCCTGGATGAACTCCACAGGAGAGGCTCACCAGCCAAAGCAGGAATGCAACCTGTCTCCTCTCAGTCCTCCTTAAAAGGCTTCCCATGATTGGATTTAGCATCACTAATTGCAGAAGACACTCCCCTTTGGCTGATTACAAATGGAATCAGCTGTGGATGTAGCTGACGTGATCATGACCTAATCCTATGAAATGTCCTCATTGCAACAGACAGGCCATCACTTGCCCAATCAGATGAACAGGTACCACAACTTGGCCAAGTTGACACCTGTCCCTAACCATGACAAACTCCATGAACTATATGCAAGTTGAAACAAATGCAATGTAAACTTGAAGTCATGGGTTAAAAATTGAAATAAATGAAAGATCCTGACAGGTAGAATGATAGAAGAAAGTCTGCTTGGTATAAATGGCCATTTATACTCAACCTGGGTCAGGAGACAACAAATATTAGTAAGGACCCATGCCACTCATCAAGTGCACCAATCCAAAAGGCTCCCACTGACACTGCAGTCTGTGGAATGCACCTCTTAGAGCACATGCATGTGATATAAATAATGCCCCTGCATTTGAGCAATGAGATGATGCAAGTGAGGAACAGTGAATTATGAAAATACCACCGTATAAAGGACCTAATTTCTCAGTTTCGAGGGATTGTTGCTATGATATCATGAAGGCTATATGTTAATTGATGCTCTAATTGTTCAAGAGAGGCCTGGAATATTGAATTAAACATTGCAGCAGTTCCACAGGGTTGTATAATTTATAGAACTCATGAGACCCCTGAGTGTATACTCACATAAGACTTTAACAAAGATAAAGGATATGGTCTAGCAAGAGAAAGTTCTGGCAAACATAGAAGGGTCCAAAAGCTTTCAGACACAGCTCCCAGGCTTCTTTCCCAATCATCGAAGTGCATTTTATCTTTGGATTGTGAAACACTTACATATCTACAAGGGTAACTTAATTTCAAGGAATGAAGGCACAAGTATTCTAAGGAGTCCTTTACACCCTTATGGTCTTATAGCTAAAAACAGGCTGTATAATGTATAAAACAAGATACAAGCCATCGTCTATAGATTTTCAGTGAATAATGTGGACAAAAGAATATAGGGTGACTCAAGGGGACTTTCAGGATTTAAACAGCACATCACAAGTCACCAACATTCTTATCTTTTCCAGAAGTCTGTACCAGAATCCCAAGTATCCTTAAAAATAATTAAAGTTATCACTGACCAGATGCAAACTAAACCCCTCCTTACAAAATCTACCCTCCTAAGCCTTGCTCAAGCTTTCTTATTACAAATCATCTGTCATCATTCTTATTTCTGTATCTTTTACAATATTTGCTGAAGGATAAGACCAAACCACTAATCGTTTTTATTATCCAATAGGGTGTGTATATTGCTTTTGAGAACCATTGTACTAAAAGTCCAGCACACGCTTGTTCATAAGTATGCAAAAGCTTGACAATTCTTTCACCAACAATATTTTAACTTATAAAGGGGATGAATAGATTAGCAAAATGTAACAGTTAATGGTTAGCTAAATCTCATCTGTTCTCTCGTCAATTAGTATGTGCAAACACACACACATGCACACACACACACACACACACACACACACATTCAGTCTGGGTCAGCTGCTAAAGCAAATTTCCATTCCCTTAAAGAATTTATTTGGAGTAAGACAGTCTCCATAATTTGATGATCAACATCAAAATTAAAATAAAACGTTTGTTCTAGTCCTGTAATTGTTTAAGAGGCACTTGCTCCATTAGCCAGATAAGCAAATTTAAATCTAGAATAAGTGTCTCTTTTGGTCAAGACTTATTATTATCCACATAGAACCAGGGGTAATTTTCCAATGTAATCCACTTCCAAAGTATGGTTCTTTCTGGATCCTTTGAATAAGTAGCTCATAACTGCCTTAAATATCTAATTTTTCATAACAAGAGGAAAAACTGCTATGTACATTTCTAACTTCTGAAGGAAATAGTGGAATACATTTTTTTTTTTTTTTTGCATGGGGAGGCACCAGGAATTGAACCTGGATCTCTGGCATGATGGTGAGAATTTCCTGGGCCACTGTGGCCTGCCCCAGAATATCTGTTTTTGCACACAAATGTTGCGTTGCTTGAATATCTCCACCCAGCCATCTCATGTTCCCAACAAGCTATTTCCAAAGAGTAAAGTCTCCTATTTATTGAGTAAGGCTATTTTCTGAATTCAGAAGCAAAATTTTATGATAGACATAGAATGCCATACTTTGATTATCCCCTTTAAGGTGCATTGAGTGTTGCATATCTTACCACTCCATTTAGGGGTTCCTTTTATCTTCCTGTCATCTAAGACCCATTTTAGACCAGATGGCTAGTATATTTGAAGCTATTTTTTTTAATTTGAAAATTTTTAAAAATGTATATCACATATTATTATTATCTAACTCCCTTGATGATTGAACTACACTATTAATTCTACCCACTAAGAAGATTTATTTTTTCCATATTCAACATGCAATCATAAATGTATAATGTAGTTGTCTTCAAGAATGAGTGCCAGCTTTCTAGTCTTGAACTGCCATCTGTAAATAATGTTACTTTTTTGGCTTCCTCTGGTAGCTCAACATATGGAAGAACTTATTACTATGAGGTAAGTAGCTCGTCAGGCAGAATTAATGAAAGACAGAAGACGTGGAACATCCTTTTTCATGTGAACTGTAGATACTTTTGTTGATCCCATTTCATATTCTGGAATATGCCATTTCCATTTGATAAGGAAACATAGGTGTATTGCTCTTTCTATTGGAATTCTCTTCTTGAGTAATCCATGATGTGATTCATATTTGGCTAAAAGTTCCTCCAAGTGTGGTTTTATGTTGCTGACACCTATAACAACTGAGAATTATGTAAGTAGAGAAATTCAGACTCCACTAAAAAAAAAAAACAAAAGGAAATGCAAAAAATTGAAAACATTGTAACAAAAATGAAGAATGCCTTTGATGGGCTCAGTAGCAGACTCCTCACAATGAAGGAAATAATAAGTGAGCATGAAGATTTCTCAATAAAATTTCCAAATTGAAAAGCAAATAAAAAATAAAATTAATATCCAAGAACTGTGAACTAGTAACGGAAGGTTTAATATATGGATAGTGAGAATTCCAGAAAGAGAAGGGAAAATGTAACAAAAGAAATAGATGAAGTACTGCTGGTTGATAATTTCCCAAAATTATTGTCAGACACCAAACCACAAACCCAGGAAGCTCAGAGAACAGAGCAGAAAGAAAACCCAAAAATCCACATCAAGGCATATCATTCTCAAACTGTAGAAAATCAAAGACAAAAAAAAAAAAAAATTGAAAGAAGTCGAAGGAAGAAAAAAACCTTTATTTATACAGAAAAATAATAAAAATTACATTGCAATTCTCTTCAGAAATCATGTCAAGACAAAGAAAGAGAAGAAAATAATTAAAAAGTTGGAAAGGAAAAAACATGACAACCTAGAATTCTGTATCCAGCAACTTTATACTTCAAAAGTGAATAAGATGCAAAAATCCATCTCAGACAAACAAAAACTGAGGAACTTTGTCACCAATTGATCTACTTTGTAAGTAATATGAGAAAGAAATTATTAGGGGAGAAGGAAAATAATATTTGACACCAATTTGCATCTACATAAAGAAAGAAAGAATATTAAAAGGAAGAATAAAAGAAAAGAAAATAAATTTCTTTCTTTTTCTTACACCTAAATAATCTAAAAGAGAGCAGTTTGTTTAAAATAGTAATATTTGGGGTGATGTCATGAACATGGTGACATAAACAGCTACTGAAAATCTCTCTGTAGAGATTTATTGTCAAAAAAGAACAATTCTGAATTATTCAGAAATCTGGAAAAGGATGTTGACTGGAGAGGGACCTTACAAAATCTGGATTGAAAAAGTAGAAGAATATCAGGTAGGACATTTCTCTCCCCTTTTCCCTCCATTTTACTCATACTCAAAGCTTGGAATGGGCAGAGAAACAGTATCAGGGACCCCTCCAATGGGGACACAGAATATGTATTCTCTTACAGCAGTGGGACAGACCACATGTTAGAGACCTAGGGGAAAGGAGAGAACATTTCAAGGGTCAGGTCAGCAGTCTAAAAAAATATGGACAGAAGTTCTGTTTCTAACCATGGTCCTAAAGTTCCCTTACCACCACCACTCCTGTGAGAAACAGCACTGAGAGACCTGTTGCCTGCCTGGGAGAAGGCTGAAGACTGGGATAGCTGGGTGTGTAGTCTGCCACAAATAAAGTGAGGTCACAGATGCATATTGAGCCAGATTTTAGCTAGCAAAAAGGGGGAACAGGAAACCTACAATTTCGGCTAGACCCGGAGAGATGCAAGCAGGGCTCTGAGGATAATTAAGTTATCAAACCACACCTTCTGCTAGACAGAGCAAAAGTGCAAGAGAATTGAAAGGCTATTTCAGAGACTACCAAGAAAGTTATTTCAGGCCAACTGGAGTGGTTCTAGATTACCTGCATGGAAACATGCCCTGGTTTTGGCCAAGAAACATGGATAACACAACTGTCAAAGCAAAGCAGTGCACTAAAAGAAACCCAGATCTTGCAGAGGACCACTGGGAGACAGCAGACTTGTTTTACTCACAAACAAAAACATAAATGTGGTGCCAAGTACCTGCTCCCAACCCACGAGTCAGGCCACTGTAGGTGCCTGGTTTTGGGGGGAGATGTGGGGAAGAACAACTCTGAGAACTGGCCAATGAGAGAACAAACAGAGAGAGAACAAATCCAATCAACAGGAAAACCCTAGGCAAAAGAAATAAAATGAACTCTAGAATGAACTAAGCAAAAAATCAGATGCCTCAAGGCATCTCATACTAGGAAGAAATTCTTGACTCATACTAGGAAGAACAAAGATTTGGCCGAACCAAAGTAACAACTAACACCTCAACTGAGATACCAGGAATTAAAGCATGTTAAATTAATGATGTTAAAATAGTCTTCTAAATCAATTTTATTAGTTGAAGGAAAATATGGAAAAAGACATGAAGGATATAAAGAAGATGTAGGGTATCCATAGAGAAGAACTCCAAAGTTTGAAAAAACAAATGCAGAACTTATGGGAATAAAAGACACAATAAAAGTGATGAAAGGGCGGGCCGCGGTGGCTCAGCGGGCAAAAGTGCTTGCCTGCTATGCCGGAGGACCTCGGTTCGATTCCCGGCCCCAGCCCATGTAACAAAAACGGAGAAACAGAATACAATAAAACAAGAAAATGTTTAAAAATGTTTCCCTTTCTTCCTTCCTTCCTTCCTTCTATCCTTCCTTCCTTCTCTCTGTCTTTCCTTTAAAAAAAAAAAAAAAAAAAAAAAAAAGTGATGAAAATCACAATGGAGACATACCACAGCAGATATGAAACAGAAGAAAGGATCAGTGAACTAAAAGATAGGACATCTGAAATTTTACACACAAAAGAACAGATAGGGAAAAAAATGGAAAAAAATTGAGCAGGGTCTCAGGGAACTGAATGACAACATGAAACTCATGAATATATGTGTTATGGGTGTCCCAGAAGGAAAAGAGAAAGAAAAAGGGGTGGTAGGAATAATAGAAATTGCAAAAATTTTCAAACTCTTATGAAAGACATAAAACTACAGATCCAAGAAGTAAGGTATACCCCAAACAAAATATATCCAAACAGACCTACACCAAGACAATGTGGCTAATCATACTGTCAAATGTCAAAGGCAAAGGGAGAATTCTGAAAGCAACAAGAGAAGAGCAATCCATCACATACAAGGGAATGTTGATAAGACTAAGTGCTGATCTCTCAGCAGAAACCATGGAGGTTAGAAGGCAGTGGGATGATATATTTAAGATATTGAAAGAGAAAAAGTGCCAACAACAAAAAAATCTATATCCAGAAAAACTGTCTTCAAATATGAGGGAGAATTTAAAATATTTATGGACAAACAAACACTGTTTGAGTTCATGAACAAGAGACCTGCTTTACAAAAAATACTAAAGGGAGCACTACCTGCAGATAAGAAAAGACAGGAGAGAAAGAGGTTTGGAGAAGTGTATAGAAATGAAGATTAGCAGGAAGGTTAACTGATAAGATTAAAAAATATATGAAAGATATATCTAAAAATAATATTGTTGGAGAAAGTCCAGCATTTATGGTAATAAATTAAGTGTTAATGGATTCAACTGCCCAAGCAAAAGACATAAATCAGCATAATGGATAAAAAAACACAGGATCCATCCATATGCTGTCTACAAGGAACTCACTTAAGACCCAACAACAAAAGCATGTTGAAAGTGAAAAGCTGGAAAAACGACACTTCATGCAAATACCAATGAGAAAGAGTGGGAGTACCTAAACTAATATCAGATAAATTAGAATTCAAATGTAAAACAATTAAAAGGGACAAAGAATGACACTGCGCATTAATACAAGGGACAATTCATCAGTAAGACTGACCAATCATAAATATCTATACACTGAGCCGGAGGGCCTCAAAATATATAAGATAAATACTGACAACACTGAAGGGAGAAGTAGACACTTCTACAAGAGTAGTTGGAGACTTCAACACAACATTCCATCAATGAATAGACCATCTAGCAGAACACCAATAAGGAAACAAAAATTTGAATAATAAGACAAATGAACTAGAATTAACAGGCATTTACAGAACATCCCACTCAACAGCAGCAGGATACACTTTTTTTTCAAGTGCTCATGGATCATTCTCCAGGATGGACCACATGTTAGGACACAAAGCAGGTCTTAATAAATTTGAGAATATCTAAATTACACAAAGCACTTTCTTAGATTATAATGCAATGAAGTTAGAAATCAATAGCAGGTGGAAACCTGGAAAATTCACAAATTTATGGAGGCTAAAATGTTAAATAACTAGTGGGTCAACAAAGAAATTCAAGAGAAATCAGTAAATATCTTGAGGTAAATGAAAATGAGAACACAACGTATCAAAACGTACGGAATGCACCAAAGGCAGTGCTGAGAGGGAAATTTATTACCCTCAATGCCTAGCTGAAAAAAGGAGCAAAAATCAAGAAATTAACTGCTCACTTGAAGGAACTAGAGAAACAACAGTGAAATAACCCCAAAGCAAACAGAAGGAAAGAAATAAAGATTAGAGCAGAAATACATGAAATTGGGAACATGAAAACAAGAGAGAATATCAATAAAACCAGAAATTGGTTCTTTGAGAAAATCATTAAATAGATGGACCCTTAACTAGACTGACAAAGAAACAAAGAGAGAGGATGCAAATAAGTAAAATCAGAAATGTGAAGATGAAAATTGCTACTGATCCTGGAGAAATAAAGGAGACAATGATAGAACACCAGGAACAACTATATGCTTATAAATTAGACAACTTAGATTAAATTGATAACTTTCCAGAAAAGCAAGAATCATAAAAACTGACTTGAGAATAAATAGAAGGACTCAACAAACTCATTGCAAGTAAAGAGATTGAATCAGTCATCAAAAAACTCCCGAAAGAGAAAAGTCCAGGACTAGATGGCTTCACATATGAATTCTATCAAATCAAGAAAGAATTAATACCAATCCAGCTCAAACTCAAGAAAATTGAAGAGGAGGGAAAGCTACCTAACTCATTCTATGACACCAACATCACCCTAATACCAAAGCCAGGCAAAGATACTACAAGGTAAGAAAATTACAGACCAATCTTTCAGGTATATAGAGACAAAAATCCTCAACACAATACTTGCAGATGAATCCAGCAGCACATGAAAAGAATTATGCACCATGACCAAACTGGAAATTCTCACTAGAACAATTAGGCAAGAAAAGGAACAAAAGCCATCCAGGAAGTAAGAAAAGGAAGAAGTAAAGTTTTCACTGTTTGCAGATGGCATGATCCTGCATGTAGAAAATCCTGGAAAATCTACAGTAAAGCTATAGAGCTAATAAATAAGTACAGCAAAGTGGCAGGATACAAGATCAACACATAAAATCAGTAGTGTTTCTATATACCAGCAATGAGAAATCTAAGGAGGAAATCAAGAAAAAAATTTCCATTTACAATAGCAACCAAAACAATAAAATTTTAGGAATAAATTTAACAAATGATGTAAAAGACATATGCAGAAAACTACAAAATTTTGATGAAAGAAATCAAAGAAGACCTAAATAAATGGAAGGACATACTATGTTCATGGGTTTGAAAGATTAAACAGTTAAGATGCCAATTTTGTGTGAACTGATCTATGATTCAATACAATACAAAATAAATCCAAACAAATTACTTTATAGAAATAGAAAAACCAATAATTAAATTTATTTAGAAGAGTAGAGTGCCTCAAATAGCTAAAAATACCTTAAGAAAGAAAAATGAAATGGGAGGTCTAGTGCTACCTGACTTTAAAAAGTATTACAAAGCTATAGTGGTCAAAAAAGCATGGTTCTAGCATAAAGATAGGTATACTGGCCAGTGGAATTGAGTGGTCAATTTATCTTTGAAAAGGAAGTCAAATCAACCGAACTGGGACAAAACAGCCTCCTCAAGAAAAGGTGCTTGGAAAACTGGATATCCATATGCAAAAGAATGAAAGAAGACCTTTATTTTATATCTTATCAGATGGCTTCACATGTGAATTAACTCAAAATGAATCAAAGACCTGGTTTTTGCAATGGTGGTTCACTGGCAAAATTCTCACCTGCCATACCAGAGACCTGGATTCAATTCCTGGAGCCTGCCCATGTCAAAAAAAAAAAAAAGAAAAGAAAAAGAAAAAGAAAAAAATGGATCAAGGACCTAAGCATTAGATCTAAGACCATAATACACTTAAAAGAAACTGTAGGGAACTATCATATAAATCTTCTGATACAAGGTGGCTTCCTAGGTCTTACACCCAAAGTGTGAGTAATGAAAGAAAAACTAGATAAATGGGATTTCTTTATAATGGAGCACTTTTGTGCATCAAAGGACTTTATTGGGAAAGTAAAAAGGTAGCCTTGCAATGGGAGAAAATATTTGGAAACCACGTATCAGATAAATGTTTAATATCCAGAACATATAAGGAGATCCTACAACTCAACAACAAAAAGACAACTCAATTTTAAGATGGGCAAAAGTCATGGACAGACACTTTTCCAAAGAGGAACAGAAATGGCTCAAAAACTTATGAAAAGATCTTCAATTTCACTGGCTATTAAAGAAATGCAAGTCAAAAGCACAATAGATATCATTTTACACCCATTAGAATGGCCACTGTGAAAAAAAACAAAAACAAGTGCTGAAGAGGATATGGAGAAAGAGGCACACATATTCTCTGTTGGTGGGAATATAGAATGGTGCAATCACTCTGGTATTGAGTTTGGCAGTTTCTCAGTAAGCTAAGTATAGACTTGCCATAAATTCCAGCAATCCCAAAACTATGTGTACATACAGAGGAATTAAAGGCAAAGACAAAAATGGACATTTTCACACCAGTGTTTATGGTGGCATTATTCACAATCGCCAAGAGATGGAAAGAGCCTAAATGTCCATCAATGTATGAGTGTCTAAACAAACCTAGGTAAATACATGCAATGGAATATTATGCAGCTGTATGACAGAATAAAGGCATGAAGCATGTAATACCATGGATGAACACTGAGGACATTATGCTGAGTGAAATTAGCCAGAAACAAAAGGACAAATACTATATAGTCTCCCTAATGTAAACTAACATTAGTGAGTGAACTTTGAGAGTTAAAGTTGAGAACATAGGTTATCAGAAGGCAGAGATTGGGTATTTGCTGCTGAAGGAATACAGAATGCTCAGCAGGAGATTGTAAAGACCCAGTAATGGATAGCACAAAACTATCTGATGCTAGTCTAATACTGTAAGTACACTGACTGAAACTGAGTGTGAGTATGGTTGGGGGAGGATTGGAGGCGTGTATTACACCTGGAGGAAAAGTAAAGGATAAAGACTAAGATGGTATAACTTAGTGGGGCATAGAGTGCACAATGGTAGTGATTAAAGTACAAATATCAAAATGCTTTTGACTGAAGGAGAGCAAACGAATGTAAACATTGCAAGGTGTTGAAAATGGGATAATATATGGTAAAAAATACAATCAATACTTACTAGGGTATACAATTAGCAGTAACCTTGTAATATGCCTCCGCTGAATGTAACAAAGGTATTATACCAAAGCTAAATGTCAATAAGCAGGGAATATGGGGAGGGGCATGGGATTCTTTGTGGAAGGAACTGAAACATCTTCATGTAGATTGTGGTGGTGAAGGCATATCTGTGTGATTATACCAGGAATCACTGGTTTTTTACTTAGGTTGGATTGTATGATGTGTGGGTAGAACTGTTTAAAAGTGAACAGAGAGCTACAAGTCCTAGAGAAATTGTGGAGAGAGAGATGTACCTCTTCATTATTGGTAGGAAAGTAGAGTGGTGCAGCCCCTCTGGAGGGCAGTGTGGTGGTTCCACAGGAGGCTTGGAGTTGGGTTGCTGTGGGATTAGGTGTTTAATTGGGGGAAGTGAGAACGGGGATAGGGGTGGATATTTATACACTGGTGTTTTTAGTGGCTGTGTTTGGGAATTGCAATGGATGGAGATGACCTAATGATACATCGACTTAAGACTGGAAGGAAACCGTGTTGTATACATACAACGGACTATTGAGTGGCTGTAAGAAGGAATGTAAGTCATGAGGCATGCAACTACGGAAATGAACCTTGAGGACAGTAAGCTGCAAGAAATGCACCAGAAAGGAAAAGACAAATATTATAATGCCTTACTAATATGTTCTAACTATAATGTGGAAACTCTGAGAATTAAATTTTAGAGCATAGGTGATTGTAAAGTTTCCTAGACTGTAAAATCTTACAGCAGTCACATCTATTCCAGAGCTATAACTGTAATTTCTAAATTCTGAGATACTGTGTTCTTAGTGTATAACCTGGCCATTCCATGGCACTTTGGGTATTTGCATGATACCTGTGACTAAGAGCTAGAGTTTTGTAGATATGAAAGTCTACATTGCCCCATTCAGCAACTTTTAAAAACACTGAAAAATCAGACTTCAATTAGAGGTATGAGTGATGCTGATCTGGGTAGGAAGAAGGTAAATCAGACTATAGATAAAGGATGATATTGATGGTATTTGAAAACTTCAACTTCTGTGTGAGACCAAAGAAAGGATGTTAATTTGGTGTAAAATTTATATTTTCTGTAGCACACTATCTAATTTAACTTGTGTTGTCAGTTTGTTTGAATACCATAATTGCATGGAACCAGGAATAGGGAGTGAGATCTTCTTGCTCTGTACAGATTGATCTGGTGTCCAAATATATCCCAGAGTTCATTTGTCAGAAGATTAAAAAGTATTTGCAAAGTCCGTTGAGGGACTAGAAGAAAAGGTGGAAATATTAAACTTCTCTACCTGGAGAAGACCTGATATTCTTGCAAGCATTAGGGACTGCAAATTTGTTGGGATGAGGCCCTTGACCTAGGGGCATGCCCTTATGAAACTTATTTCTGCAAAGGAGAAGAAAGCCTACATATGATTATGCCTAAGTGTCACCCCCTGAAAATCTCTTTTGTTGCTCAGATGTGGCCTTTCTAAATCAACTCCACAGGTGAACTCATTGTCCTCCCCACCCGCCATGTGGGACCTAACTTACAGTGATGAGACTGGCCCTAACATCATAGGAGTGAGAAAGCCTTCTTGACCAAAAGGGGAAAAGAAATGAAACAAAATAAAGTTTCATCAGCTGAGAGATTTCAAATAGAGTTGAGAGGTCTTTCTGGAGGTTATTCTCATGAGTATATAGATATATCTTGTCAGTTTGTTTTTGTGTATTGGCGTAGCTAGAGGGAAACTATTGAACTATAATCTAATAGCCTTGATTCTTGAAGATGATTGAATTATTATAAAGCTTTTATGGTGTGAACATGTGAGTGTGAAAACCTTGTGAATGACACTTCCTTATCCCATGGATGGACAGATGAGTTAAGAAAAAAAGAAACTAAAAAATAAATAAACAATAAGTGGGATGTAGGTATGGGAAGTTTTAGGTATTCTTTTTTACATTTATTTTTATTTTTATTCTTATCTGTATTGTTTTCTGAGTAACAAAATGTTCAGAAATTGTTTGAAATGATATGATGATACTGTGAACAGCTGATTATACACTTTGGATGATTACATCTCAATAAAAAAATCATTGATAAAATAGCAACAATATATTGGATGATGATAGTTTACAATTAATAAAAATATGTCAGCAATGTTACCAGGGGTAGGAGAGAGGAATTAGGAATATTTCTGTTATAAGGCACCTATACTACTCTTGAATGACAGAATTTTTTAAATTGGATTTGGAAATAGTGGGGACATTCAGACCAACCAATCTCCTATCAATCTAATTAACATCTTAGTAGCTATACCTTTTATCTACATACTCATTTTTATTCACTTTTTGATTAACCATCTGAACACCTTCACTTGGTTTATATGACCTGAGGATTTTCCACTCTTTATTTTTTTCCTTTATTGCTAATAATCCTAATATATTTTTTCCTATCATTACATTTCATTTGGAGGAGCTAAGCTAGGAGATCCATGTTTGCTCACATAATTCTGCCTTCTCCAGAAATAGGTTACCAAAAAGTCCCAGCAATTTGGAGCCCTTTTATCACCTGGGGTCTAAGGCACAAATGAAGGGTACTTTAGCATCATCACACAGCTAATCAAATGTTACTTGCATTCTCAACATTTTCAACTTCAGAAAGACTATGCATTTAACATCTAAGGGTGGAGTTTGATCATTCCATCTTCAAGATATTTTTATGTATCCTCACTCTTATCTCATGAGATTGGAAGTGTCAATCCATTCAGATCACCTGGAAATTTGGAAATGACACCTGGTCAAGAGAAGGATGAAGTGTCCTACCTTGTGGTTTGCCTTTCTCAATCAAACATGACTGTGAAACATCAAGCTATGTATCAAGATACCTTGGGTTCAGGAAAAGCAAGGCTCTAGTTTAGTGAGGGGTCCTCACTGATTATGCATAGCTAAAATCTATAGTGTGTAAAATTAAGCCACATACAAAATTATCATTGTAATAAGCTAGTACAAGGTGCTTCTAGGATAGTTTTGGACCTAGATAGTACATAATAAATCATAAGCTAGAACATTTGATACTTCTCTTGACCAACTGTCAAGTTGCAATTTCCAGGTCTTTCTTCATGAGATTAACCCCCCAGCTACTACATTCCTTTAACTCATTGTGACACAGCCAAAGTTGTGTTCCTTTACCAGTCCCCACTAGCTCCATTACAGTAATAGAACAGTAGAACAAAATGCATATTTCTAATAGGATGCTATGCAATGGATTGGGTTGGAGTGCAATTTCATTTTCATTCCTGTAATAGTTAATTTCACGTGTCAACTTGTCTACACTATGCTGTCCACTTGTTTTGTCAACCAAGCACTGACCTGATTGCTACTGAAGGGAATTTCATAGATGGATTTACATCATTAGTCAGTTGATGGCATATATGGCTGATTGCACCTATAATCAGCAAAGGAGATTGTCCTCAGCAATGAACGGAATCTCCTCATTCACTCTGCTGGAGTTATTAAAGAACTGAAGATTTTAGAAGTCAGAGATGAATTTCTGACTTTTCTTTGGCTGGTTAGCTCCTCAAAGGGAACATAATTTCATTACATCAAAGTTTCCAGGTTGCTGCCTGCCCTACAGGTTTCAAACTTGCCAATCCCCATGGTTACAAGAGCCAATACTTATACTAAACCTGAATATAACTTCTATTTCTCTCACAAACCCTGACTAATACACTTCCCATTCTTGATAATTATTTTATTAGTGGAGGATAGAAATAACATCAGATTGGGAATGTGGACTCCCAGTTTGTAGAGCTTCTCTGTCTTAAAAGCACTTGAACCTTCTTTTTAAAACATTCTTGGGTACTCCTTTTACCCTCTTTCTTTTTTTGTATTATTCCCCACTTGGTGTTCTGTTGTTTATTGAGGATTTAAGTTAACAAAAGGAGATGGGGTTGCCGTTCCCATTCTGAGTCATAGGACTTTACCTGTAGTATTGGTATAAATCTCATAGAATAATCATTCAGACTAAACAAAGGTAACCTAACAGAATACCTTGAGTCAGAACTACAATCCCAAACTGCACACCCCGTTGGGGACCAACCTGCCACAGGAACCATCAGTGAGCACTGACCCCTGTTTGGTATGGCACCTTTCTCACTGAATACTTTCTGACTCAGGTGTACATGAATCCCTATATAAAGGCAGCCCATCAAGAACAAGCCCAGAAACCAATCTTTCTTTATCCTGCTCTGCCAAAAGCACAGCAAAGAAGCAATTTTTAAAATCTATCATAATAAATCAGTTCTTAGAAATTACAACTGGTGTGGGCAGGCCAGGCTGCAATGACTCCATAGGCTGAACCACAGTATCGACTTTTATCAAATCAGTCAACATTCCCCATTTTCCTGACCTCCCTCCTGCAATAAATATTGGAGAATTCCAAGAACCACGAGACTCCTCTAAACATATGGCCAGTTTCCAAATCAACCGAGTCAGAGCCTCAAACCTCTCTACAGATAAGGGCCACTGCTCAACTCAAAAAGGCCCGCCTGTAGTATTTGTAGTGGATGTCCCTGGAGCATCTCCTCACTTTATGCTTTAAGAGTTCCCTTATTAAGTCCCTGTTTGGGCACCAATTGCCGAGTCCGGCTCAAGCAACTGTCGAAACAGGGTAAGAAGTGGTAGTGGGAGATTGAGAAGAAACATAACTTAGAGTTTAAGACAAAGCATGAGCCAGGTAGTTCATTGCCTGACTGAACACAATAACCAAATAGAAACAGGAATATTTTCCCCGTCTTATATTCACTGCAAAGCCTTCATAACGAATTTCCATTACTTAAGATTTAAAACATTATGGCCTTAAGGCTGAAACCAACAACAATGTTTTTGAATGAGCTCAAATAAGCTTACTAATTCAGATGTTTTAACAGGCACCCCAGTAGCTTTAACACACACACGTACTCCTCCAGCCGCCTATTATGATTACCCGTTACCCTGATGATCCAAGGAAAATGCTTACTTTACCAATATGACTCGAGTCCTCTTCTATCGGCTGGGCACACGTGCCTCTAATGAGACTTTTCCTTGGTTCCTTAATATTGATTTGGAGTCTTCTTCTTCGAGCCCCACGTTTGGGCGCCAAATGTTGCTTCCTGTTGAAACGGAGCTCGAAGGATATTAAGGAATGATGAGAAAGAAAGAAAGGAAGAAGGAGAGAAAGAAAGACACTGATGGACTCAGGGGGTCTGAAGTCTGTCTGAAGTAAACTCAAGCTTCAGACCCCCTGAGCCCGTCTGTGTCTTTCTTTCTTTCTTTCTTTCTTCCTTTCTTTTTTTCTCATCATTCCTTAATATCCTTCGAGCTTCATTTCAATAAGAAGCAACACTTATTTATTTTGTATAGTCATAAGTTCTAGTTCATAAATAGTTCTTATTCTTCTGTCACCCACTGCCTCACCAGTTGCCCAGCCTTTCAATGCCTGCGCTGCTCTCCAGCCCCAAGGCAGAGCTTGGTCCTGCAGAGTTCCAGGATTGGCTTAGACCTGGGAGCTTCTGGTTACCCAACAATGGCCTTAAGTTCTTCTCCAGCTCTGAGCTACCCTGGGGGCTGAAGCTTGGATAGCATACTAGATGCTGTGTAGGTCCCACTGGGTCCTCAGGAGGACCTATTTGAGTAGAGACAGCAGTGGTCTTAAGCGCTAGGCCAATTTCATGTACTAGCTTCCTCAGCTGCTTCTGCATCTCACTGAACCCCTAAGAGGAATTCCGAGGTGTAAAGGGAGGCATCCGATGCCAGTTATCAGCACTGGGGACTTGCTCATGGGACTTATTCATAGCCTCTCACAGCTATTTCATGAGTCCCCTGGGTCTTCAGGTTGAGGTTGGAGTACATCACCAGGGTCTTCTGATGGAAGTCTTGTATCTCTGCTAGGATTCAGTCCAGCTTCTCCCTGGTCATGTGGTCATACGTTATTTTCTGGACCAGCTGCCCGTCCTCACAGAAGTCATCTGTGGCTCTGCCCAGGAGGCCACTTACTGCATAAGCCAAGCACCCCAGAAGCCAGAAGGTGTCCCACACCGACTTTCAAACTGGTGAATGCTGGCCCATGCACGAGGGGATGGTTGGCCAGGGTGGACACACTGGTGGCAGTGAGGGTCAACTCCTTCTCCTCGCTGCCTTCCACCAGGCCCAGAAGAAAGCAAACACACTGTTCAAGAGCAGGAGGCTTCCCTGCATTGAGACCCTTCAGAAGCTGCAGCTCCACGGTGTCCCGCAGGTGCCTCCATTTTAGACCTGGGGGCTTGTAGACCGTGAAGAGTCCACACAGCCACACCAGTTCTGCAGACCATGGCTACCACTGGCAGCCTGGCTTATGCTAGATTTTCCTAACACGTTTTAATTCATTAACATGCCATATGCCAATCTGAAATTATGACCCAAAATATCTGTTCTGATTTTTTCCTTTTGTGTATGATCATACAGATTTACTTTTGCCTTATGGATTTATTTTATTTTAATGCTTATATATATTTCTTTTCCTTAAAAAAAAATAAAAGGTGTAAGGATGCAGTGGTAGAATGCTCACCTTCCATGCAAGTGACCTGGGTTCGATTCCCAGGCCACAGATACCACCCTCCCCCCACCAAAAATAAAGGTATAAGGATGGTATCTTGTATGAACTTACGTGCTCAAAAATAATGATGGTAAAGCAAACAAATAAATAAATGAACAATTGTAGATTTATCTCAGCAGAAGTCTGTTTTATTTTTCATCCTATCTAGATCCTTTTTCAATCTGGCATATGACTTGGTAGCTATCATTTGAGTTACTAAACATTAACTTTTAATAAACTTAAATTTAGTAAATATATTTTGAATTTAAAAGTCTGTTTTATTTTTCATCCTATCTAGATCCTTTTTCAATCTAACATATGACTTGGTAGCTATCATTTGAGTTACTAAACATTAACTTTTAATAAAAGATTTAGTAAAATATTTTGAATTTAAAAGCGCTCACATTTAAAAATTTTTTTGGTGAACATTTGTCCTATATTTCCAAAAGTTTCTAAATTTCATTTCTTATTTTGAACTTTTGTTTGCCCACAATTTATTCCGAATGCCACTTTTAATTGGGTTTGTGGGAAATACAAGAACTTTCTTCATTCTACTACATCTCTCATTTCAACTTTAAATTGCTTTGGGAGTTGGGGAACAATTACAATCATTGTAGCATAACAAATATTTACTCTTCCACATGTACGGAACCTAACATCATTTGTTGAATCTGATCTTAATTGAAAACACTGACACAAATATTAAGGAAAAAGTAACCTGCTTTTCCAAGAGGTGGAAATAACTTATCAGTATGAAGGTAAGTCTTCAGTATCATGAAGCTGTAATTTTTAATCAGTAATCAGAGGTATTATTAAATCTGAATTTGTAATATGAATAACCTGAGTCAATACAGCTACCAATGTATTATAATTACCATAATACAGGCACCCTTTAGTAGTAGTAGGAGGAGTAATCGTAGTAATAGTAATAGCAATAGTACAATGCCTGCTGAGTCAAAATGCTAGCTTATCGTGTCATCGCAACATGCCTGTGAGAAAAGTAAGGCAAATATATTTGTCACTATTTGAAACTTCTGGAAGGGTCGTAGTGAAAAGATCGTGGGCTTTGGGTCTTGCCTCTACCCATTATTAGTTGTGTAACATGAGCCAAGTGAACTAATGTCAAGGACAAAATGGGATACTCAGTAACCTACTATAAAAGTTGGCTAAATAAACTAAAGTGTTTTCACATAGGTCATGATTATAAAAAGACCAATCTTCACATCCAGTTGGAAAACACTGACGACGTGTTAAGTTAAATATTTTAATCCTTGTGTCATCTGTCTGCTTAAAAACCTCATAGAGTACTAGCGTATAGCATCAAGTTGTAGGGGAGCTAGTCACAAGTGCTTCCTGCTAATGGACCCCTTCTCCATCAAAAGAGGTGTCCAATCTTCTGCCAGAATTTTGAGCATTTGTGTACTTCAGCCACAATATCCTTCTCAGATGTGCTTGCCACAATGACACCACTGAAACTCCCTTGTCCTAATGGGGGTAGTGCCATCTGCTTATTCCTAAACTTGGGCCCAACGTCTCCCTTTCAGTATATTCCTCTTTCTCTCTTCTCTTCCAAACTTGTCTAATCCTTACCAAGTTTGCATACCTGGCCTGAATTTGCCTTGACAGATTTGCTTCTCATAAATTTCTTCCTTTAGGGAAACTTTTCACCCAAGTTACACGAGGTAATTATATTCATATTATATTTTCATATGTTCTCCTATATCCCAATCTGAAGAGTGAACTTGGCGTGGCAGGCACCTTAAATTAGTTTTTGGTTTTTCTTCACTGTGCTTGGAACATGACTGGGCTCAAATAGGTTGTCAGGAATATCCTAAATTCTAGTAAGGGGCATAAATTTACTCTAAATTTTAAAAAAGTGTCTTTCAATAATATTTCAATCTAAAGGGTATTGAACAACATGGTAAGACTGTAGTTCTCTGTAAAACACAACAGAAGTAAGTTATTGCTATCTTCCAGGTGGTTAAGCCCATCTTTATGGTAACACAGAAGACAATCTCTCTGGCTCAAAAATCTGGATAATCTGCTGACTCAGGGTAGATTAAAGTATTGATAATCTGTATGATTTTTAAAGTAGTTTCATGAGCATCACCAAGGAGCTTATTAGAATGAAAGAATTTCTGTTTCTGTCCTGAACAATTAATCAGAAACTGTAATTTAGCAAGAACACCAGCAAATTTACATGCATATGAAAATTAGTGAAGCAACAAACTAGATCTGGTTTCAAAGGTCTGAACTTCAAATTTTGCTTTATTGTTTATTATATGGACAATGTTGATCAAAACCTGTTTTTATATTTGAAAACAAATATAGGGAGTGATTATATTTTGTAAAACAAAGTGGTATATACAAATGCATGCATATATTTATAAAGTACTTAAGCCTGTTACTCTTTTCCCAGATTGGCTCAAACAAGTAAATTATCAAGACAGTCTCTCAAGATACAAAATAAAGCAAGCAAAGAGACCACATAATGTTCCACAAAGATTCTCCATCATATCATGCAGAATGGCCCATCAAGTAGTCTTGTCATAAGAACAATCAAACCAGATATTGAGTGGAATTCAATAGGTGATCAACAACTTACTTCACCTTTGATTAGATATTAAATTATGGTGCTTGTTATTCAATTAATTAAGATTAAAGTCTATGACACACAATGAAACTGACTGGAATATAGTATGCAGTGAGGCATAGAAAGAAATATGCACAAAAATCCAAGCTGCTGAAAGTTTGGTCATCCCTTTTAAACCTGAATCTAAATTCTGTTCCCTATTGATTTGTCTTTTGCTGACACCACTGCTTGTTTCCTGATCTGATGATAGGAAGAAGTCAGGCTGTCATCTAGAGGATTCCAGGGATTTTAGAGACCTCAATGAATGTTCTTCAAGTAGGACAGTTTATTCTAGGTCTTTATCTGATCATAGGTAGATCTTTATACATTGGGTATGGGGATAGGTAATTCTAATATTCCCAATTTTTATCTTACAATGGTTAAAGAAACCAATATGTAAGATCTTCAAACAAACTCCTTCTACTCCATTCTAAAATAATGATTGCTCATGTAACTTTTAACATTTTTTTCTTGGCAGTGAATATATTTTTGTGAGGTTTTCTTTGAAATTATGAAAGTGGATAGCTCGGATAAGTATAACCAGACGTTTGTATCAGAATTTGTTCTTCTTGGTCTTTCTGGATACCCAAAAGTCGAGATTATTTACTTCTTTCTAATTTTAGTGATGTATCTAGTGATTCTTACTGGCAACAGTGTTCTCATCATAGCAAGCATCTTTGACGCTCGTCTTCACACCCCCATGTACTTCTTCCTGGGAAACCTCTCTTTCCTGGATATCTGCTATACATCCTCCTCTGTTCCCTCGACACTGGTGAGCTTAATCTCAAAGAAAAGAAACATTTCCTTCTCTGGATGTGCAGTGCAGATGTTCCTCGGATTTGCCATGGGGTCAACAGAGTGTTTCCTTCTTGGCATGATGGCTTTTGACCGCTATGTGGCCATCTGTAACCCTCTGAGGTACCCCATCATCATGAGTAGGATGGTGTATGTGCTGATGGCTTCCACGTCATGGTTGTCTGGTGGAATCAACTCAATTGTGCAAACAGTTCTTGCTATGCAGTTGCCTTTCTGTGGGAATAATGTTATCAATCATTTCACATGTGAAATCTTAGCTGTCCTCAAGTTGGCTTGTGCTGATATATCCCTCAATATTATCACTATGGTGATATCCAATATGGTCTTCCTGGTTCTTCCACTGCTGGTCATTTTTTTCTCCTACATGCTCATCCTCTACACCATCTTGAGAATGAAATCAGCCACGGGGAGACACAAGGCCTTTTCCACCTGCTCTTCTCATCTGACTGTGGTGATCATATTTTATGGTACCATTTTCTTTATGTATGCAAAACCCAAGTCCCAAGACTTACATGGGGAAGACAAGTTTCAAGCTTCAGATAAGCTCATTTCCCTGTTTTATGGGGTAGTGACACCCATGTTGAATCCTATAATCTATAGTTTGAGGAATAAAGATGTAAAAGCAGCTGTCCGATACCTGCTGAACTGCAAACATATTCATTAAAAACGAAGTGAAATATGAGCCTTTGTGTAACAAACAAAAATATGGACCAATAAGGGCATCAGAGAAACTCCCTTTGGGAAATGATGGCTAAGGAGTTATGTTTTTAATTCTTTGTATTACTGACATTATTTTATTAGAATCACTGGAAATAGTAATCTTCCAAACTCAGCTTCCAACATGTGCTCATCTAGTTATTACAAAGACGATTAATTCCATCAGAATCCCAGTTATATGTGAAAAGAGTGTTTTGGCATACTCTGTCACAACATAGCGGGAAAAAAATCGCACAAAAGCTTTGGAAATAGAAAGGTAAGGGCACAAATCAGTTGTACCACAAGTACATAAATGATGCTGGATTGGTTTTTATTCTTTCTGAAGTGTAGGTTCCTTGCCTGTAATAAAGGAATATATAAAAACCCAACTTCCAGTGTTGTTTATTTCACTAAGTAGAAGATTGCTGAAGATTCTTCCTGATAAAGAAGGAATCAGGGAGTACTTTATCTTATGGGAAATGTGAGGCATTTCCCTACTGCCTAAGGGAGACTCGGAAGGTTGTTCTGTTCCATTCCAAGCCATGTTAGTGGGTGCTGCAAGAAAGTTTCTTGAGTTTTTGAATGCCTGCCAAGAAGAGACTTGCCTCTGGCATGATGATTGAAGACTTGCTGATCTCTGCACGCTGTAAACTAGCAAAAGAACTAATCCGGAGGAGGAGAGAGGTATGTGTCTAAGGGCTGAAAATAAACAGAAACATTTAAAATCTTCCTGAGATGTTCTTACAGCCTCAGCAAAAGTGATAAAAACAGTAATTGGGAAATAACACTAGCTCTTGTTATCCTGAAATGAGTTGAAACTCCTTAGTAGTAAATCTATTTTAGTTTTCCTTTTTTTCTGTAGATTCCTTGTATAGAAGGACAAGGCTGAGCACAGGGCATCTTTGGTCCACACCATCCATTTATCCCTTAATTACTGAGCCCATTACAACAGGTGAGCTTCGGATTGGTTTCCTACCCATTTTTTCCTCTCTCCCATTTGTTTTAGAGCCAGAACATGCCCCCATGTTTCCTCTTTGGGATTTTATTTTCTGCTAATCCACTCTACTGGTGGCCCAGGTATCTTCCCAAGTGGTCTGGTCACAAAAAGCCTGTTGTCCTGCCACTTTTCTATCTGGATTGGAGTGTTGTCACTGCTGGGGCCCTGCAGCTGCTGGTCCCTCTCTTCTGGGTTGGATCATTGGGACATTGCTTTTGGTTCTATTCAGAAAGGCCAGCAGCCTGTTGGTGATGACTTTAGAAATTCTGGCACCTCTGCCCAACCTTTGCTTTCGTCAATCCTCATACTTGTTTAACTCAATTTAACCTTTGACTATTTTAGGCAGCCAGGAGAAAAAGAACAGCAGGCCATAGTGGACATGAATTCTAGGAAGGGAGTATCCACGGAGAAAACCCCAAACTGGTCTATATCATCCACCTGGGGAGGGGTGGCTGCCCTCCTGGATGAATGGGGGCCATCATGAGAGTATGGGGACACCCTGAAAACTATCACGGGGCTATCAACTGTTTTGCAATCGATAGCAGGACAACTGAATTTTAGCAAAAAGAAAAAAAAAAAGCCAAGTAGTGGTGGCCATAGCCTGGCCCCTTTTAGGAGTCTTATATGTGGCCACAAAGGTAAAACTGGTGTTTAAATAATAACCCACCATCTAGAAGAGGAATTCAAACTAGAAAGAGACATGTATCTTGCCCACGCAAAAATAAAGAACTGTCTGCCTGACTGCTTGCACAGAGTGGACGACCAGTTAGAGACTCTGGCGTGCAGACATGCCCGAGTCAGAGGCCACAAGTTGCCTCAGGTCTGGAGGATTTTAGCTCCTCTGGGATGGGACCCCAAAGTGTGGGGCCGTATAGATTCCTCCTTGGCAGAGGAAGGGGAGACGGAGGAGGATGAGGAGCCCCACAGGTGCACCTCATACAACAGAAAAAAAAAAAAGGAAGGTGTCACAACATCAGGATTGACTGCTGACCTGGTCATTGCAGGCTGCTACGCGTAGAACTTATTCTCTATATGAGGTCTCCACATGGGATGACATACTCAACCCTTTTTTTGGAATGAAAACAAATAGAGGTAAGCCATAAAAGAAATAATATTGCAGGACGAAAGTAAAGTCGCATTTTTAAGTTTCACAAAGGAAAAAAAATAGCCAGAATGAATATTTGGGGCATGAAGTCAGATAAATATTTATAGCACATTATGGAACTAATGCATTTCAGTAAAGTCTAATAAGCTGTAATCTAGCTACTAGCACAGCTTTAAACTGTAATATTCACATGGATTGCATGTTTCTCTTTAACATTTTGGAATTCTGAGAAAAAAGCAGTTTACTTAAGAGAGCAGGGCAAGATCAAAAGCCTGAATGGTCAACAGAGAGAGAAGAGCCTACCAGATAACAGGATATGATGACCAAACAAAATGAAGCAGGCAACCATTGCTCAATTTTAATGAATCCTGTGACTTTTACTCAGTATTTTTTTTTCTTTTTTCTTTCTTTTTTTTCTGCTTTCTTCTGGGCCTTTGCCATTGCTTTGTTTGTTTACACTATAAAAGCTAAGGCTACCTTTCTCACTGGGAACTGGTCTAGAAAAGATTTTTTTTTCCCCTCCAGTTTCTTATGATGCATCTTCAGTAAACTCACCTTCTCACCAAACCAAAGAGACTTGTTTCTCTGATGCAGGATCAGGGGGCCTAACAATATAGGGCCTTGTTTTATGTTGGTAACATAACTGCAGTATATTTTGCATCTTAAGTGATGACAGAGGGTACTTTAATGAACCCTTTGATTTTATAAAATTATGACCCATATTGTAGTTTTAATGAGATAGGTTTTTTGTTTTTTTAAAATAGTTTCCAAGCTTTCGCTGTCAAAAAATTTAAAAGAATAATTTCATGATCTTGAAATACTCTTCTGAAGTGGAGGGATCCTAAACTCTCCCTCTCCTTACTGTGAATAAAGAGTAAGTAAGGAGAGGGAGGAGAGATGAAATGGGTAAAGCATTCTGTTCTTGGGAAGGAAACTTAGCCACATGGAGACAGACAGAACCTGAAAAGATGGCCAGAAAGGGATTCTTTGTGATCAGCGATGATCAATGGACTTCACAGACCATGATATTGAACATCAAATTTTAACTTATCTCCTGTTCAGTGCTATGTTTTTCTCATTATCTTCACATGTTTGGTCAAGTCTCTTTTACCTGCGTTAGAGGTTCTATCATTACAGAATTGTAAAGGTTTGTGCTCATACTTGGGTTAAGCAGTTCACAGAAAGTAGTGTAATGATAAGGTGCCTGAGATGGCAAGCTGATAAAGAGCATTAGCAAGTGGAGATGGTGACAAATGGTAATGAGAAGTTATACCCTTTGGGAATCCCCAAAACTGTTTGCGGACTCAGAACATTCTGTACATATTCTTGAGGAAGGCTTGAGTAATTATATTCCAGTATTCAACGTAATAGTGGCTCCCAGAAGATTGGAAAACTTATAATTTACATAATGCTAGTTTCTACTTTCTAATACTTATACATATTTTCTCCTAGTTTTATGTATATTATTTATATTTATTGGCTTAAAATTGAAGAATGTAGAGTTGTGGATGGAAGGGATTTATCATTCTTTCTCTGTCATTTAATCTGAATAATAGGTATATTTGCCTAGGTGAATTATTTGGAAATCTCTATAGCGTGGAGTGAGATGGAGTTACAAATTAGCTTGTTAGGAAAAGTGAATAGTTTGATGCCTATAGGTTTTCATTGTTGGGTTTCAATTCATTTGTTGTGAATTTCAAAATGCCAGTCAAATTCACATAATCATTTGTAAATTCCAAGTATCAGTACGAAATGTAGGTGTTTTTAGATTATTTGTGCAATAAAACCCTTCCTCTCTTTTCTTACTAATTTAATAAGCAAGAATTAAATGTGTAAAATCCTTATAACAATGCCTGTTACTTTGAAAGCTATTATTATTATTAACCAAAAGTTAATGTAGCTAAGTGAGTTATTCCTACTGTATTATCAATAAAATGTGTAGTATGAACAAAAGTCTGACAAAGCCATTAGAAGACTTTTAGAATACGAGCACCAGCAGTAGATGATAAGAGATTGAGGATGGAGTAAGCAAAATCCTCAAGACTGCTGACTGGTTATTTGAAATAGAATAATGGGTCTAATATAATTAAGTCTTTAGGGCATTAGTCATGAAATTTCAAAAGTTTTGAACATCTTCCCTGAAGCAATCTGAAGTCATAACTTAGAAAGGTAAGGAAATCCCTGAGAGCAAGAAATATTTAAATTACTTCCCTGAGCCTTGAGCGAATTCTTTGGAGAATATCACAGGCCTTCACAATGGGGCAGTGTTTCCACCTGGGCTTCAAGGGCAAATGAAATCTGCCACATTCTGAAAGTGAACTGTCCAATATTCATTGTCCTTTCTGACTAGCAAAACCAAAATACACTCTCTTTGTAATCATATTTGGCTGTTATATAGAAAAGGTTTCAAAATAATTTTGAAGTGGTACCTGTGCCATTATTGTTATCCAGACAACATGTCCCGTAACATTATGGCCCCCCAATGGTTACCCCTTGTTAAGAAATTCATCAGCCTTTTGGAAAATGTTGAACACTGCAAATAGAAGATCAAGGAAAAACAAGCTGCTGTTTTTTTGCAAACTAGGAGGTGAGATGAACTTCCATTTGGAGGTAATTGCTGAATATGTTTATTAATGCAACTCCAAGTGGGGAAGGGTCTGTCCTTTGAACTGAGTTGAAATAAACCATGAGTTTTGGGGATGAGATTTTTTGTATTAGAGAGAGTCTATAGGGAATAGGAATAAATATTCCAAGAGAATTATTTTTCAGCTAGTGAGAAATGGAGAAAAAATTGACTGAAAGTATAGTTTCAAATCCACAGCAATTTGAATATTTGAAAAAGATGGATGTATGTCTACAATTTATCTTAAAAAGAATGAAGATGCATTTGGTCAGAATATAGTCTTCGGTGCATTACAAGTGTCTATGTGTCTAACAGTATAATTTCTCCTTGGTCCAATGAAGTTACTGCACAATAAGGAACAGAACTGCACTCCTGATACAAGTTATAAAGCTGGTGTTACTAAAATTCTGATTCGAAATTTACGCTGAGCACCAATTCAGTTCTGTTTGTTTCAGTTTAGTAAATGTCCATGCAGTGTTAATCATAAATAAGCAGTGTTCTACTGTCTGTTCTTGAGACTCTGACTAAGGAGTGTTATTTGGAAACTTTTTTACTTGTTCTTGAATACATTTAGGATTCATGAAAAAAGAAAACAGGAGCAATGAGTCCTTAGCTAATATGAAAGAATTTTGATTCTTATAGTTATGTTTGCCTGAGTATTTTGGGAATTATTTATAATATTTTTCATTATTTTCTTTGGTGACTTTAGACATAATATTTGTGAAATACATATGCACATACACATATTAAAAATTTAAAGGAATGAAGTAAAATAGTTTTTCTTTGAAAATGTCAACCTGTGAATTCTTTCTTTTAAACTCCACTGGACATTTGCTACAATGGCATAAAACTATTCACTAAAAATGTGAGTAGAAATTGGTATAATGTACATCCCATGTCATGTCATGGATATGATGAAAAATAGTAGACCATGTTGGTTAAGAGGAGATCAGGTGATACCTGAGCTGATCTGATTGATGGAATTTGAAAGATAGAGTAGGAGGGAGGTATTGATGTCAGAAATATAAAAGAGCTTGAGATAAGAACAAGCTCCGTTGGAGATGAGTTAAATTAAAAAAAGCCGGGTTCTTTATATTCATTATCTTATTTATCCTCCAAGAATCCCATGATGTGGCTAATAAAAATCTCCATGTTATGGGTGAGGAGTTAAATAAATCGCCTTAAGTCACACAGCTAGGAACTGGAAGAGTTAATTGTATTTTTTTTTTTTAATACATGGGCAGGCACCGGGAATCAAACCCAGGTCCTCTGGCATCCCAGGCAAGCGTTCTTGCCTGCTGAGCCACCGTGGCCTGCCCTGGAAGAGTTAATATTTAAACTCCTGTTCTTTTCATGGGGCAAAGCAGGTGTGGCTCAATAGTGAGCTGCGTGGTGGCAGCAGTTAGAACAATGGTTATCACAGTGAGATTGCACCTGCTTGTCTCAGTCATCATTTGCCAGGGGATCAGAATTTGGGTGGCCCTATTTATCAGCTAGCATTGAGAAGGTGAATCTGGGGCTTAGAGCAAAAGAAGCATTTATCTTTTGGGTACAAAAGTACTGCAAAGTAAAAAGGGAGGAACAAATGAAAATAAAGAAAAAATAGAATAGAAGGAGAAACACCCTTATAACAGCCAAAGGCAAATCTGGGTGGTTAAAAACTGGCTGGAATAGGTCCAAAGGATCCAGTTCAGACCTTAGCCATATGCCAACTTTCCTTAAGAAGAAGAAATGGTCTTTGTGTTAACTGCTTGTTTGTTTCCTGAAATTTGCTTTTGTGAATGAATTGGAGAACTTTCAGTGGATTCTTGGGTGTTTCCTGTGTCTGTGGACAGGGATATTGCTAGGATGTATGTGTGTGCATTTGTGGAGGAGATGGTACAAAGGAGAAAATTGAAAAGGATAGACAAAGGCATTTTGAGATAAGGTATCCTCATTCATAAATGAGAGCGGTAGATATTTTCCTAAAGAATCTCCCAAAGTGAGAGCTGTCAGAGAACTTCCCTGTTGGAAGATGTCTCTTTGGTCACAGGCATTTGTTTGAGTCTTGCTCGGTTGGGCTTAGGTAACAACCAAGTAAAATCCACAAAAGATTCATATCCAGAATATAAAGAGAACTCTCAAAAATCAATAATAAGTAAACAAACAACCCAATTAAAATGGGTATAAAACATGCAAATGGGTATAAAACATCAAAGAGAATATTAGGATCGCAAATAAAGCACATGAAAACATTCAACATCATTAGCCATTACGAAATTACAAAGTAAAACTATGATGAACTGTTAGTACAACCTATTAGAATGGGTAAAAAAAATATTTACTTTACCAAGTGCTGATGAAGATGCTAAAAAACTGGAACTCTCACACATCATTGGTTGGGAATGCAAAAACGATATACCATTCTAGAAAATTGTTGACAGTCTCACAGATTTAAACATGTTCTGCTGCTCAAAGGATCCAGAATCCCACTGCTTTATATTTACTGTAGAAAGATGAAAACTTATGTTCACAGAAAAATCTGTGAACAAATTTTATGGCCTCTCGATTCATAATTACCTCAAACTGAAAAAAACTTAAATGTCCTTCAACAAGAGAAAGGACAAAAAACCATGGTACATCCATACTATGGAATTCTACTAAGCAATAGAAAGAAACAAATTATCAATACACAAACAACTTGGCTGAGTCTCACAGCCTTTGGTGCTAAGTGAAAGAAGCCAGGCCCCAAAGGCTACATATTGCAGCATTTCATTTATATGATGTTTTGGACAAAGGAAAAGCTACAGGGGCAGAAAATATATCATTCATTTCCAGGGCTTCTAGGTATGTAGAAGGGATGACTATAAAGGAGTAGCATGAGGGTTTTTTTTTTTTAAAGGTGGTTAAACAGTACTGTATTCTATTTATGGTGCTGCTTATGCAAATCTATGCATGCTTTAAAATTCAGAGGTGTATACTAAATGAAGAAAATCCATTTTACTCTATAATATTTTATTGTATGATAGTTCAAAATAAAATTTAAGAAAATGTTCTTCCCTCTTGGAGGAAGAAAGGTATTTGCAGTGTAACAGGAAGATTTCAGGTTTTTAGACTTTACATGATTATACCTGGTTTGGGGGCAATCAGGTACTCAATAAACACAGATTGTGCTCATTTTTGACTATTTACCATACAGATTGACACACTTTCAATTTATTAATATCCATCATGTTACTTTTAAATATTCTGAGTTGGGAGCCAGAATACCTTTTTAAGGTAAGTTTACAAGTCTCTAGTATACTATATTTTGTATTCCTTTATAGTGTATAGAAAAAAAAAACTAAGCTAAGTATGTGGTAGATGCAGGCCTGAGTTTGAGCTCAGACTTTACATTTTAATTATGTGACTTTAGACTTAAACCTTCTTGGTTTAGGTTTCCTTGCCTTGAGATGACAATATTATGGTGTTAAATAAAAATATATGAAAAACACAAATTTCATGGCCCAGATCAATACAATATTTTCTCCATCATTATTTTCTTCTTTATTGTATTATTTCTTTACTTCTTCCTTTTCTCTCTAGGAACCTTACTTTGTTCCTTTCCTTATTTTCTTCCTTTCTTTCTTCTTCTCATTGGGTTCATGTGATTTTACATTTGTGCATTGGCGTGCATGGACTTTCATAGGAAAGAAAAATATTATGTGTTCTTAAAAAATTCTCTGTTTTCCCACAGGTGAAGAGAATCAGTAAAATGGAATGGGAAAACCAAACTATTCTGATAGAATTCTTTCTGAAAGGGCTTTCCGGTTACCCAAGGCTTGAGCTACTCTTTTTTGTCCTGATCTTGATAATGTACGTGATCATCCTCCTGGGCAATGGCACTCTTATTTTAATCAGCATCCTGGACTCTCACCTGCACACCCCTATGTACTTCTTCCTGGGGAACCTCTCCTTCCTGGACATTTGCTACACCACCACCTCCATCCCCTCCACGTTGGTGAGCTTCCTCTCAAAAAGAAAGACCATTTCCTTCTCTGGCTGTGCAGTTCAGATGTTCCTTGGTTTGGCCATGGGAACAACAGAGTGTGTGCTCCTGGGCACGATGGCCTTTGACCGCTATGTGGCCATCTGCAACCCTCTGCGATATCCTGTCATCATGAGCAAGGATTCCTATGTGCCCATGGCAGCTGGGTCCTGGCTTGCAGGGGTTGTCAACTCTGCAGTACAGACTGCATTAGTGGTACAATTGCCATTCTGCAGAAATAATGTCATCAATCATTTCTCCTGCGAAATTCTTGCTGTCATGAAGTTAGCTTGTGCTAACATCTCAGGCAATGAGTTCACTATGCTGATAGCCACAACGTTGTTCGCACTGATGCCCCTTCTCTTGATTGTAGTCTCTTATACATTAATCATTTCCAGCATCCTCAAGTTCCGCTCCTCTGAGGGGAGAAAGAAAGCCTTCTCTACCTGCTCAGCCCACCTGGCTGTGGTGATTATATTCTATGGGACCATCCTCTTCATGTACGTGAAGCCCAAATCTAAAGAGTCACTTGATTCAGATGACCTGGGTGCTACTGATAAACTCATATCCATGTTCTATGGGGTGATGACACCCATGATGAATCCTTTAATCTACAGTCTCAGAAACAAGGATGTGAAGGAGGCAGTAAAGCACCTGCTGAACAGAAGTTTCCTTAGCAAGTGAACAGAAAAGGTATTGGATTGTTAACATGTTGAACATAATTGAAACTTAAAAGTAACATCGAATTTTGGTTACTTTGCATTTTCTTTGCACTTTCATATGTAATATTAATTTTTATAATAAGATATAGCATTTCATTAGTAATGCATGCTCACCATAGAGAATTTGCCAGACACAGGACATACATACAGGATGATGAGGAGAAAACAGGTCACTATCATTTCACCACTAGGAGAAGGACACTTTCTAATATTCTGAATGATATCTTTCATGTTCTGTGTCTTTTGCAGTATTGGAATTGGGCGTTATGTGCTTTTCCTATGTTCACTTTTTTTTAACATACCATCTTATAGGCAACATGCCACTAAATATTTCAAAAAATAAATAAAATCCCCCACTTTGAAAAAAATAAAGATAAAACAATCAAACCGATGAAGAAAAATACTGCACCCAATTGTTCAAGTGCAGAATTTTGTGTGGTAGTTTCAAATTAATCTCCAAAGCATTTTAAACCATTGAATACTCTTTCTTGTCCAGCATTTCATTTTTTCTGTGCAACCCTAGGGATGCTGAATATTTAGAACTTCTACAGGGTTGAAAATGGGGTTTAGGGGTGGCATCTATGCAATCAGCCAGGGGATCCCTGTTTTGTCTCCTTTCTTTTTAAAATGTTTGTGGATACTTTGGATATATTAATGTCATTTCATCTTTTTGAGCTAACTTTTTAATTCTAGTGACAAGAATAGTAAAGCACCCTGAACTATATTTAATTCCTTAGCAAGTGAATGGAAAAAGTATGGGAAGGTTAACATGTTGGACATTATTGAAACTTAACAATAACACTGTAATAAATTTACATCTAATTTCAATCATTGTTATTCACAGATTAAATCTTGTGGCCAGGGAATGAGATCACTGACATATTATGCATAACATGCTCTGGTAGTCTATTAGTTTCCATAAAGCAGCTCATAAGATGTTTTGTTTTTCTAAGAATTCCAAGGAAGTGGCAAACCCCTGGAGTAAGGCCATCTTGGATACTCAGGCTCTAATTTTCTTTTCCTTGTAGGTTAAACTACTTCCACAAACTCTCTGGGATGACTATTTTAGGTCCAAGTCTTATATCAGACTTAATACGTTTGTAATAGAAAATTGACTTAAGCAAGTGAAAATTTTAATGCACACGTTTATCCTCGTAGGATAAGACCAGGATAGTTTTCCTCTCATAGGAATGTAGAATCAAAGGCTTAAGAAAAGAAAGGTAAATAATCTGTTTTGATGTATTCATGTGCTCACATTTGTCAGGCAAATACACTATCATTATAATACTGTTATGCTTTCTTTAGTACTTGAGCTCTAGAGTACTCATTCAGAAACTATTTTGAAAGCTTCTTATGGAAGATTATTTTGTTGTTGTTAACAATTTTTTCCCCTCAGGAACGTAATAACATCTTACCTGGTATACCAGATGTGTGTGTGTGTGTGTGTGTGTGTGAGAGAGAGAGAGAGAGAGAGAGAGAGAGAGAGAGAGAGAGAGAGAGAGAGAGAGAGAGAGAGAGATTTTTCTGCTGGACTGCAAAATATACAAGGGTAGGGAACACTGTGTATCCCCCCATCTCCATTCTCATGGAGGTGACAGGCAGGAAGGAGTATAGTTGAGGTCTCCTTCTAAGGAGGCATGCAGATATACGGGTTTGACGTGGAAGAGAAATCAGTAGGATATGAGTATGCTTATTTCCGAGTACAGGTGAGACACTACTCTTTGGGGAATTCCAGATACAAATATACTCACTGCCTTATCTATCTTCAACTTTGTTTATATATTATATAACTTTGTTTATATATTTATAAATATAAATATACTCACTGTCTTATCTATCTTCAACTTCTCCTTTGTTACTGACTTGACTTATAAACATGCTTCTTTATTTCTTATTTTAAAATAATAAAAACAAAATGAAATCAACCAAAATACAACCTTTATAATTCTGTCTAGCTACTACTCATTTTCCTACTGTTTTTAATCTAGCTACTTGACATCAGACTAACACTAACTGTCCTCTTCTTCGTCTCTCTTTAATTCCTCAATTTACTACAATCTGGTCATGGACACTAGCCTTCTTAAGATTTACATAGGCCATTTTAATGCCTAATTTTTGATTCTTATCTTTTCTTTGGATCACAACTTCCTTTAATTTCTTTCTTTATATATTTATATGTATTTATATAAATTTTAAAGTAAAATTTGCTCATTGTAAAATATTCAAATGCTGTGAAATATGCAAAGTAGAAATTCAAATACGGATATGGTTTCATATGCATTTATATAGATAATTTATACACAAATCACACATATTTATATATGAAAAGTAATATTTGGGGAATATATGTAAATATATTTTCACAGTGTACATATATTTAATTCATATTTAAAAACTGCATATTCAACATGCAGTTTCCTGCAGCTGGCTTTTTCACTCGAAATATTCTCTTTGCAAGATACCTAAATGGTTGTTGTTAAGGGCTGATTATTATTCTATTGTGGGCATGGATACAACAGAATTTATATAACTAATCCTTTTGGGTGGACATTTGGGGTGGTTTCTAGGTTTTTGGTATTACTGTGTTAGTCAGGGTTCTCTAGAGAAACAGAACCAACAGGAGAGAGATGTGTAAATATGAGATTTATAAAGGTGTCTCAGGCAACCATGGGAATGGAAGAGCCCAAAATCTACAGGGCAGGCTGTGAAGCTGGTGGCTCTGATGAAGGGTCTGGACGAACTCCGCAGGAGAGGCGCTGGCTGAAGAAGTAGTGAAAAAGTCTTTCTTCTTCCTTAAAAGCCTTCAACTGATTGAACTATCTCATTGTGTGAGACATGCCTTAGTTGATCACAGTTGTAATCTGCCACAAATGAAATCAACTGATAGATGATTTTTCACAACAGCCTTCTGGTTTATCAACCAGCCATGAAATATCCCTGTAGCAATCAATGGTCAGGCCGGTACTTGCTTGGCCAGACAACTGGGCCTCATCACTTGGCCAAGTTGACACAAGGACCTCACCATTACACACACAAAAATGCTTTTATATTCACCAGGAAACGATTTAATTTTGTAAACTGACTTTATTATTGGCTATCATTGAATTCTTTATTTTTTCCACAAATTGATAGACTTTTATAGAAAGAATATTATGATCTGAAAATAAATTGAATATTTCTTTTCCAATGTTCATACTAATTTTTTGTCATGTTATTTTCAATATAAGGCAGTTAAATAATAATGGTTATAATTAACACCTTTCCCTTCTATTGACTAAAATAAATATCATCCTGTCACTTAACAATAAAACATGATGATAGCTATTGGTTTATATTAAATATGTTTATATAATGCTAAGTATGATTTCCAGAAAGGGATAAAGAATTTTTTCAAAACTTCTCAGTATCTATGGATTATGTGCTCTGTCGTCCTCAATGTATCATTACTGAATTTATAAGTACATTTTGGAGTTGATATTTCTTGGATATGATTAAGCAATCCTGTAAGAGTCAATACTTTAAGGTCTTTATGAATTCTGCCAAATTTTTATTTAGAATTTTTGGATCCATACTTAAAAGTATAATTATACTTTCAATCATGGCTCAAATAACTAGGCAGAAGCCTAAAAAAGGTATAAGAGACTTGATAAACACTATAAACTGACTAGACCTATTAGATATCTATAGAACAGTCAACCAAACAACAACAGAATACATATTTTTCTCAAATGCACCAGAATATTCTCCAGGATACATTAAATGATATGGGATGAAACATGTCAATAAATCTGAAAGGATTGAAATCATGCAATGTATATTCTCTGACTACAGTGCAATTACATTAAAACTCAATAACAGACCAAAAATTACTAAGTTCACAAATATATGGAAATTAAAACACATGCACCTAAATAACTAATAGATCGAGGGAAAAACAATCACAATGAAAATTAGAAAATACTTTGAGATTAATAAAATTGATGCACAACATGTTAAAACTTATGAGATGCAGGTAAAGTAATGAATGCTTAAAGGAAATTGATAGATCTAAACATCTATATTAAAAAGGAAAAAGATATCAAATTAATAATCTAAACTACCATCTTAAGAAAGTAGAAAAATCTACACCAAAACAAGCAAGCAAGCATAAATAATAATGATTGAATCTAGACTAACAAGGAGAAGAATAGTAAGCTCTAATTACTAAAATCAGGAATGAAAGAGGATATATCTTAATAGGTATAACAGATATATAAAAGAATTATAAGGTAATATTAGGAACAATGGTATGACAACAAATTAGATCACTTAGATGAAATGGAATATTCCTAGAAAACACATAACTTTGAAACTTGCCGAAGAGGAAACAAAATCCAAGTAGGATTATAACAAGTAAAGGGATTGGATTAGTAAATTAGAAGCTTTACACACAGAAAATACCCAAGCTCAGATCCCTTCATTGATAAATCTACTAAACATTTAAGAAAGAACTAATACCACTCCCTTAAAACTTCTTCCGAAAGTATAGAAAGGAAAGAGCACTTCTAAACTTAGTTCACTTTGTGAGACCAGTATTATCTTGATATCAAAACCAGAAAAGGCTTGGAATTTAAAATGGTGCAGCTACTGTGGACTACTTTGGCAATTTCCCAAGAGGTTAAATATAGAATTAACACATGACCCAGCAATTCCACTCCTACATACACACCACAAAGAAATTGAAAACCATGTCCAACTATGAACAACTTTATGCTAATAAATACAACAATGTAGATGAAATGGGCAAGTTCCTAGAAAGGCATGAACAACCTACTTTGACTCAAGAAGAAATAGATGACCTCAACAAACCAATTACAAGTAAAGAAATTGAATCAGTCATTCAAAAGCTTCCCAAAAAGAAAAGTCCAGGACCAGACGGCTTCACATGTGAATTCTACCAAACATTCCAGAAAATTAGTACCAACCCTGCCGAAACTCTTCAAAAAAATGGAAGTGGAGGGAAAGCTACCTAATTCATTCTATGAAGCCAACATCACCCTCATACCAAAACCAGGCAAAGATATTACAAAAAAAGAAAACTACAGACCAATCTCTCTAATGAATATAGATGCAAAAATCCTCAACAAAATTCTAGCAAATCGAATCCAGCAACACATTAAAAGAATTATACATCATGACCAAGTAGGATTCATCCCAGGTATGCAAGGATGATTCAACATAAGAAAATCAATTAATGTAATACACCATATCAACAAATCAAGGCAGAAAAATCACATGATCATCTCAATTGATGCAGAGAAGGCATTTGACAAGATTCAACATCCTTTCCTGTTGAAAACACTTCAAAGGATAGGAATACAAGGGAACTTCCTTAAAATGATAGAGGGAATATATGAAAAACCCACAGCTAATATCATCCTCAATGGGGAAAAATGGAAAACCTTCCCCCTAAGATCAGGAACGAGACAAGGATGTCCATTAGCACCACTATTATTCAACAGAGTGTTGGAGGTTCTAGCCAGAGCAATTAGACAAGAAAAAGAGATACAAGGCATCAAAATTGGAAAGGAAGAAGTAAAACTATCACTGTTTGCAGACGATATGATACTATACGTTGAAAACCCGGAAAATCCACTACAAAACTACTAGAGCTTTTAAATGTGTACAGCAAAGTAACAGGTTACAAGATCAACATTCAAAAATCTGTAGCGTTTCTATCCACTAGCAATGAACAAGCTGAGGGGGAAATCAAGAAATGAATTCCATTTACAATTGCAACTAAAAGAATAAAGTACTTAGGAATAAATTTAACTAAAGAGACAAAAGACCTATACAAAGAAAACTACAAAAAACTGTTAAAAGAAATCACAGAAGACCTAAATAGATGAAAGGGCATACCGTGTTCATGGATTGGAAGACTAAATATAGTTAAGATGTCAATCCTACCTAAATTGATTTACAGATTCAATGCAATACCAATCAAAATCCCAACAACTTATTTTTTGGAAATAGAAAAACCAATAAGCAAATTTATCTGGAAGGGCAGGGTGCCCCGAATTGCTAAAAGTATCTTGAAGAAAATAAACGAAGCCGGGGGTCTCGCGCTGCCTGACTTTAAGGCATATTATGAAGCCACAGTGGTCAAAACAGCATGGTATTGGCATAAAGATAGACATATCAACCAATGGAATCGAATAGAGTGCTCAGATATAGACCCTCTCATCTATGGACATTTGATTTTTGATAAGGCAGTCAAGCCAATTCACCTGGGACAGAACAGTCTCTTCAATAAATGGTGCCTAGAGAACTGGATATCCATATGCAAAAGAATGAAAGAGGACCCGTATCTCACACCCTATACAAAAGTTAACTCAAAATGGATCAATGATCTAAACATTAGGTCTAAGACCATAAAACAGTTAGAGGAAAATGTAGGGAGATATCTTATGAAACTTACAATTGGAGGCGGTTTTATGGACCTTAAACCTAAAGCAAGAGCACTGAAGAAAGAAAGAAATAAATGGGAGCTCCTCAAAATTAAACACTTTTGTGCATCAAAGAACTTCATCAAGAAAGTAGAAAGACAGCCTACACAATGGGAGACAATATTTGGAAACGACATATCAGATAAAGGTCTAGTATCCAGAATTTATAAAGAGATTGTTCAACTCAACAACAAAAAGACAGCCAACCCAATTACAAAATGGGAAAAAGACTTGAACAGACACCTCTCAGAAGAGGAAATACAAATGGCCAAAAGGCACATGAAGAGATGCTCAATGTCCCTGGCCATTAGAGAAATGCAAATCAAAACCACAATGAGATATCATCTCACACCCACCAGAATGGCCATTATCAACAAAACAGAAAATGACAAGTGCTGGAGAGGATGTGGAGAAAGAGGCACACTTATCCACTGTTGGTGGGAATGTCAAATGGTGCAACCACTGTGGAAGGCAGTTTGGTGGTTCCTCAAAAAACTGAATATAGAATTGCCATACGACCCAGCAATACCATTGCTAGATATCTACTGGAAGGACTTAAGGGCAAAGACACAAACGGACATTTGCACACCAATGTTTATAGCAGCATTATTTACAATTGCAAAGAGATGGAAACAGCCAAAATGTCCATCAACAGACGAGTGGCTAAACAAACTGTGGTATACACATACGATGGAATATTATGCAGCTTTAAGACAGAATAAACTTATGAAGCATGTAATAACATGGATGGACCTAGAGAACATTATGCTGAGTGAGACTAGCCAAAAATTAAAGGACAAATATTGTATGGTCCCACTGATGTGAACTGACATTAGAGAATAAACTTGGAATATGTCATTGGTAACAGAGACCATCAGGAGTTAGAAACAGGGTAAGATAGTGGTTAATTGGAGCTGAAGGGATACAGACTGTGCAACAGGACTAGATACAAAAACTCAAAAATGGACAGCACAATACTACCTAATTGTAATGTAATTATGTTAAAACACTGAATGAAGCTGCATCTGAGCTATAGTTTTTTTGGTTTGTTTGTTTTTTATATATATTTTTTGTATATTTTATTTTTATTTTTTTCTCTATATTATCATTTTATTTCTTTTTCTGTTGTCTTGCTATTTCTTTTTCTAAATCGATGCAAATGTACTAAGAAATGATGACATACATCTATGTGATGATATTAAGAATCACTGATTGCATATGTAGAATGGAATGATTTCTAAATGTTGTGTTAGTTAATTTTTTTTAATTAATAAAAAAAAAGAAATTTCACACCCATAGGGTGGCAACTAAAGAAAAAAAAAAGCTATGCACATTACTTATAATACTTTAGTTCTCCATCTGCATGCCTATTTTCCGCACCTCCTAGGACACCCCCACCCACTTTGAATCCCACTATCTTAGGGTTCAAAGGAGAGGAAGAATTGTAATAACTCCAGATGAATTCCTTTAGACTTTGGCTTTGCTTGTTTGTTTTTTGTTAAAAAAAAAAAAAAACATGTCCAGCCTTAAGGAGACTCAGTGGAAGCTGTGGGGGAGATTGGCAACTGATTTTAGCTTGAGTCATTATATTGTTTTATAATTAATAAGAGATGTCTTCCTGAATTGTGGTTATCACTAGGTTGTTCAACTACAATTTATTTTTATCTTTCTTCTTTACACTTTTACATATTGCCCGATGATTTCTATTCTTACCTTGCCTTGTCTTCCTTTCCTTTCCCTTCTTTTTCTTCCATCTTTCCCTTCCTTCCTTCCTTCCTTCCTCCCCCCTTTCTTCCTCCTTCTTTCCCTCCCTTCCTCTCTCTCTCCCTCCCTCCCTTCTTTCCTCCTTCAATTCTTCTTTCTTCAACAGTGAATATGCATCACTTTTAGAATCAGTGAAAATAAACATATGTTTATTCAAGAAGTAAACTTATACTATAATCTAAACTTAATGGTTATGAATTAAAAATTTATTCATATTGTAAAATAAAGTATCAATTATATTTCTAAAATGTGTGTGTATGTATGTGTGCATACTCAAGTAACAGAAAGAGAGAGAGAGAGAGAATTCAGCTGGGGAAACTGAAGACAGTACATGAACCTCCTTCTGACTTTTGTATAGAGTAATAGGCATCCTGTAATTAGCCCTTTAGGGATTTGTTGCTGAAGTTTTACAAGTTATATGCATATGCATGTGTGTGTGTATTATCTCTGAAACAATTTAAATTGTGCATGGAGGTTTAGAGAGGTCCTCAAGAGCGGAGTATTTAAACTGGGTCCTAAAGTCTGAAACAAATTCTTTAAGTATTTGTTGGTCTCCACAATGAGATGTTGTTCAGTATGGACTTCAAGGGCAAATTTAATTTGTTTTATTCCTGAAATTTATTGGTAAATATTAATTGTATTCCTATTTCTGAACTTAAGGATCTAAAGACACCTTATCTGAACTAGGGGAATTTAATGACAATTTATCCTAGTAATCACACTGGTACAAACCATGTTTATATCAATGTCAACCAGTCAATGAATTTTGGTGGTGAACTGAGTATTCACTTGTGGCTGCCTCTTTGGTGAATCAGCTACAAATGAGGAACGACAAATACTGACTGCAGGTAGAAAAACAAGGCAAAATATCTGCAGTTGCTGTAACTTAGAAAGGGAAGCAACCTTTGGTTTGGAGGTAAGTAACTGCAAAGAAAATATAAACAAACCAATTTATCAGCTATAAGCAAGAATTGTACTGATGGGTTAAAGTGGTTAAATTTGAAAATGGGATTTTTTTTTTTCCTCTGGGGAGAGACCTCGAATGTTGAAAATGGAATTTAAAAGACTATTCACTGAGGTATAGCGGCAAAAAGAGAGCTATGGGATCAAAAGAGCAGTTCCACATCAGAGGTAATTGTGCAATGAACTGAAGAGAATCTGCCCATCCAGAATAAATTAGTTTTTGTCAGTCTGTAGCTTTTTAGTAGATTTCACAATACTTGGGCACCTAATTGTGGCTCATGCATAGTTGACGAAGACTGTGTATTCTTTAGTATGAAATTTATAACGCATCTGTGACTGCTGATTCCCTAGCACAATTCAGTTCCATTGAATTTGGTTTAGCAAAATTTAGGGTAAGTGTCAACAGTGGTAGCTACTGTGCTAATATTCAGGAGTCCAAAGAATTGGTGTGACCATGAATAAATGTGCTAAGATTTGTATGAGTAAGATGAAAATAATATCATTTATAAGAACACTTGGTGTGATCAGATTATGCTTTTAAGCTACTTGTACCTGACTTTGTGGAAGGGTAATAATGATTGAATTTAGAGATGTAAATGAGCTTCAGACTCTGAGGAAAGTGCCAAAACAAAGATGCAGAGGCATGAAAAAAAGCCATCAAAAATGCGAATTGAATTACAAGACTTATCTCACTTAATCCAACAAATACATGGAAATAGGTACCATCTTACCTTCAATCTATAGTGAGAAGGGAGAAGGGATCATCAGAAACATGCTCCAGGTACCTAGTTCATCACTGGCAGAGATGGCATTTGAACCAAGCCTGCATTGTGGGCTTTTGTTCTTTCCAGTATTATGCAATGTGCTTTACAGAATATTGTATAGTATGAAGGTACCTCATGAGATAATGGTTTTTGCAGAGAGTTGACGTTTACAGGTACATGTGTAATATCCATTGTTCAGAGACCTCCACATATATTAAATGCCTAATAGTCTCAAATGGTTTACACTATAATCCAGAAATTCTGGAAAACCCTAAAATTGTGATTTGTATGAAAAAGCTACAGAGAGTTGAGAGTTCGGGCTGTGAGAAATTTAGAATGGGGCAATCAGGTTTGGTTTAGGATGATGCTGATGAGACTAGTTATGTGAAATTGAGAAGATGAAACTGGGGTTCAGAGTAAAGCATCTTATAAAATTAAGTGGAGAAGGAATTCTGAAGAGTAAAGGGCATCGACTGGACCTAAGGATGAAAAAGAATGATAGCTACCATTTTTTGAGCGATAATTTTGTCCCATGAATTGTACTATCTTATAAAAAATTAACATAGTTATTGGAGATGAAATCACATGGGGCTGAAAGGTAGACCCTACATCAGGTCAGAGAATAACTTAGAATGCGGCAGAGGGACGTGGAGTGGATACGAGCTTTTAAGTCCTGATAAGTGTGTTAATCTTCTGAAAAGTGCCTTGAGTACTAAGAATGTGTCTATATCTAAATCATCTATTAGTACTTAGCAATTCCCATTTAGTGTGTTATGTGTGAGTGAGTTAGGATATTTTAGTTATATGTGGTTGTATTCTATGGCCATCATGATTTTTGATATTGGGTACTATAGGAAAAGTCAAACAAGAATGGCTATGAATCTCAGAGGCAAGAACAATTTATGTTATGTGCTATTTATTTTCTGAGTAGGTAATCCATTCACAAGAATGAACATTTTAAAAAAGGTTCTAAATGATGTACAATATAGAGCCTCCCTCCCCACCTGTTTATAAATAGTGAATAAGCTATTTCCCTCAGTGGAGGTTAAATTGTTCTTGAGAAATTCTCTGTGTGATTGAAGATGATTGTATGTGTGTATATAGGTATATATTTATATATAAAACCTATACATAGACTTATTTATATAACATATTAACAAATATCTATATAACATGTTATATCTATATATATATTTAGTATGTATTATTTACTTAGCATATGTTCCTAGATGTGGAATTTATAGATCAAAAGTCATGCACATTTATATCTGCAGTATAAAAGGAAGATGTTTGATGATCTATAGAATTCAGATAATGCATTATACATATTCCCCGTCTAAGGATAATTACCGCAATTTCATTCCAACAAAACAAAAATAAACCAAAATACAGTCCTTAAAAAAAGTGAAAGGAGGTGCACAGGTGGTTCAATGCAGAATTCTCACCTTTCATGTGGGAGACCCTTGTTTGATTCCTGGACCTTCCCCCTCACCCCCCCAAAAAAGGTGAAAGGGAACAGAAGAGGAGAAGTACTAATGACAATCAATGAATAGATATACAGAATTATAAATATATTAATAAATAAAGACTTACTATGCAATTTGAATAATATAAGGGCTGAGAAGAACTTTCAAAAAGACATATTTAAAGAGAACTCTAAACACTTCTAAATGATCTAAGTAAAATCCAATAATCTGGAGGTGGGATAGAGATGAGAGAGTAGAACTGTATAATGCTGCCCTTTTCTTTGGGTGTTTGAGGAATAATAGGGGGTTAGAGAGCATCCTAGTAGAGAAAGTAGTTTATCTTTAGGAGTAAACTTGTTTGGTCCTTTGTGTATTATGACAGTCGGAAAAGAGAAGGTAACCATTTGTGGAATGAAGAAAATGAATAGAGTGTTCATGTTAATGAGGACAAAGAATAGTGAATGACAACTTGATCATCCACCAAACATAAGGAGATGGAAAAAAATGGGATGCAACAATGTAAGGTAAGTATTAAACATGAAAGTATGATGGAAGGAATATAATTAGATTAAATGTGAGTGGACTGAATACCCCCCTAAAAAAGCAGAGACTGTAAAGTAGAGATTAAAAACTCAATTCCAGTTATATGTTGTCTATAAGTAGTATATTTTAGCAAAATAAAAAATGAAAATAAATAAATGGATATGTGAAGAGATAAAAAGAAAAGGCAAACTAAAAGAAAGCTGGGGTTGAGAAATATTTGTATTATAAAAATGGAATTCTAAGGTTAAAAGTACCAAATAAGATAAAGATAAATGAAACAATGATAAAGGCCACAGTTTACAAAGATGATTTATCAGCCATAAATTAGTATACACTAAACAACATAGAAGCTAAATACATAAAACAAAACAGCCTTAGAAATATAAGGAGAATTTGATTCCAATATTATGTAAAACAGATTAAAACTGGAAGACCCAACATAAATAATTATTTCAGAGAGTTGAATAATTCATGCAATGGACCTGATACTGTTTATACGCATGTATGTGGGCATGTATATAAAACCACATGTATTTATTTAAAAACATATTCCTCCCAAAGAAAATTCACATTTTTTTGCTGCCATTTAGAAAATGGACCACTATTTGGTCACCATAAAGCTCAAAGCTAGTAGAGAATTTATAGGTCACATTTTCTTATCATAATAAAATAGAATTGGAAATAAAGAATAAAAATGGAACCCAAATATCTAATCACTAGTTAACTAAGAGAAACACAAAGAGATAACCATTGGATTGAAGAGAAAATTAAAAGAAAACCAAAAAAGTATCTGGAAACTGATGAAAAGAGCATTCACATCGGAATCTAAAACACACAGCAAAAGGTATAGTTATATACAGCTGTAGGCACCCTCATTAATAGATAATAAAGATGAAAACTAAGGAATCTTATTCTTATTTCTTGGAATTAGAAAAATAAATTCAAAAGCTTGGAAAAATAAATTTAGAAAGACAAAGACTTAATGAAACAAACAACAAAAATGTAGAGAGAATAAATCTATATAAAAGCTTTTGTTTTGAGAAGAACTGTGATATAGGAAAATCTGTTGTGAACCTAATAAAGGAAAAAATCAGAGAAGAATAGTAATGAAAAAGGAGATAGAACGCATATAAAGGTCACTAAGAGAATGATAAGGAATATTATATGCAACTCTGTGAGAACACATCTGAGCCAGGTGGAAGTGAATAATAGTCTAGAAAAATTTAAAATGCCAAAATCAACTGTTCTCAAATCACTGCGATATATACAGTCTTGCTTGATCCTGACCAATCACCTTTTACGTCTGGTATTTCTTGATATGTTAGTATTGTCAACAGGATTACAAGGTATCCTCTTTGCTAAATGAGTGGTTAAAAGTGAATTTGGAGCCAGACTGCTTAAGTGTAAATCCTGCCTTTATCATTTATTACTATATGACCTTGATACTAAGCAAATTATTTAATTTCTCCACGTCTTAATTTCTGCCTATATAAAAGTGGGGATGGTGATGTTAATAATGAAAATAACTATCTCAGGGTGTTGCTGTTTCACTTGAAATTAGGTAATGTACACAGAAAACAATTAGTTGAGGATTGGCAAGAGTAAAAAATATTTTATCTTTTATATTGTTCATTTATTCAACAAATGTTTCTACTAATTATGTGTCTATTCTAGGTACTAGGATTGTGGATAATGGACAAGAAAAAGTACCTTCCCTTATAAAGCATTATTCTAAGACAGATAAGAGAGACAATAAACATAATGCACTATAATTCTAGGGACTGACGAGAACTATGATTTACTGTGTGGTGGTGTGCGGCCAATATGCAATGTTTGCTGTTCAGTTACACTTAACACTCATTTTTATAATAACCTCCAGATTACTTAAGGGATGAGGAATGAGAAAAAAAAAAGAACAGGTTTCCTCAGGGAAGATTTAGGTTTGGATCTTAGCTCTGCTATTTATGATTTACCTTTGATCAAGTTTTTTTTTAAGTTTTCTGCTTTCAATTAATTTATCTGGAAAATGTGGGTGATAACTCTCTTTTAGAACCATGGTGAAATTAATTTAATTTAAAACATATTGGTGCGGCTCAAAAATGTTAGTTTCCTCTTCCCATCCCTCTCTCCATTCCTACCTTCTCTTCTGTTCATTCTTCCTTTTTTCCTTTGGTCTTTTCTTTCTTCATTTTCTACTTCCCCTGTGAGTATGGCACTTGTGCAATGGTACATATTTGAAAAGAATCACAGTAAGATGTATATTATGCTTTAACATGCCCTGATATCCTACAGGTAAAAGAAAATCAGTAAAATGGAATGGGAAAACCAAACTATTCTGATAGAATTCTTTCTGAAAGGGCTTTCCGGTTACCCAAGGCTTGAGCTACTCTTTTTTGTCCTGATCTTGATAATGTACGTGATCATCCTCCTGGGCAATGGCACTCTTATTTTAATCAGCATCCTGGACTCTCACCTCCACACCCCTATGTACTTCTTCCTGGGGAACCTCTCCTTCCTGGACATTTGCTACACCACCACCTCCATCCCCTCCACGTTGGTGAGCTTCCTCTCAAAAAGAAAGACCATTTCCTTCTCTGGCTGTGCAGTTCAGATGTTCCTTGGTTTGGCCATGGGGACAACAGAGTGTGTGCTCCTGGGCACGATGGCCTTTGACCGCTATGTGGCCATCTGCAACCCTCTGCGATATCCTGTCATCATGAGCAAGGATTCCTATGTGTCCATGGCAGCTGGGTCCTGGATCATAGGTGTTGTCAACTCTGCAGTGCAAACTGTGTTTGTGATACAGTTGCCATTCTGCAGAAATAACGTCATCAATCATTTCTCCTGTGAAATACTTGCCGTCATGAAGTTGGCTTGCACTGACATCTCAGACAATGAGTTCATCATGCTTGTGGCCACAACGTTATTCATATTGATGCCACTCTTATTAATCATTGGATCTTACACATTGATCCTTGCCAGCATCCTCAAAATTCGCTCTTCTGGGGGGAGAAGCAAAGTCTTTTCCACCTGCTCAGCTCACTTGACTGTGGTGATTATATTCTATGGGACCATTCTCTTCATGTACATGAAGCCCAAATCTAAAGAGTCTCTTAATTCAGATGACTTGGATGCTACTGATAAGCTAATATCCATGTTCTATGGAGTGATGACTCCCATGATGAATCCTTTAATCTACAGTCTCAGAAACAAGGATGTGAAGGAGGCAGTAAAGCACCTACTGAGAAGAAGAGGTTTTAAAAGTTAAATGAGAAAGAGACAGTCCATTTTATTATCACAGTGTAGGGATAAATTGGGAGATCCCTCAGCTGTGAGGCTTATGAGATAACAGTCATCCTATCCTCAAAGAATCAAAGAGGTTTTTTGCTGCAATTTCAAGTTGTTTTCCAAGGCTTTCAAGTTCCAGAGTTACAGAATATTCTTCTGGTGTGTAGGGCATAATGAAACTAAATAAATAGATGTATTTACATTTTCTAGGAGTCAATGATTCCTAGTGTTGTTGTTTTTTTAAGAGCTTGATTGTGAGGAGGTAGTAAAGGGATTGTATAATAGAGAGAAACCAATTAGAGGGAGATTTCCAAACAAGAGGAAGTTATACTAGTATTATTTTTTTATTTTTGATAAGAATTCTTTCAAAAACTTTGCATACTTTCTTACTTTTCCACAAGGCAAAATTAAATCTTATTTTAGATTTCTTTGATAACTCACTTAGGATTATGAACTTTCAATATTATAATGACTAAAATAAAGTATTTTCTTTGCTGCATATTCAAATATATAATGCTGATTGTCCTCTGCACACATAGCCATGCACTGCTAAACTTTTTCTTTCTGGATTAATACTATTTTTATGATTTTTTTTGTTCATCTCTCACCATGAGGCTTTTAAGTGATTCTTGTTTTCTACTTTCAATATATATGACGTTAACAGTCTTTTTTCCAGACTTTCTGATATGTGAAATCTAAATGCTTTGCTCTTGTAACCAAATAACTGATTTTTAAAGCTCTTTGAAAACTAAATGTTAATAACATTTGAGTCAAATCTCCATGGCTGAAAGTCAAGCTGTAGCTTTCCTTCTGTCTCACTGCCTGTCTTTCCATGAGGCATGTTACTGATCCAAGAGGATTGTTTTATTGGGGAAAGCTGGACCTACCATCTATATGGTTTTTATATTCGATTCTTATCTGGTATCCATATTTTCTTTCATCCCTCATAGTGACCTTTAGGCTTTTATTTTTGTATATATATATATTTTTTATCTTTATCATTTTATTTCTTCTTTATCCAACTTTCACACTTCATATTTTCATTCATTAGTCTTAATATTTCTTTTAACATTGTATATCTATTTGTTTTATCTGTTATATTAGTTTCAGAATTATTTAAGTTTTATGAAGTTTAGCTTATCTTTTTACAAAATTTAGCAAAATTTAAAATTGTTTTAGCTTTATTTACAATCCCACATTATTTAGTTATTAACTTCTAATTTATATACGTTTTAAATTATTCTTGGTTTTATATTTTATCGTATTTTTTTGAAATTTAAAAGATTCTGCATTAACTTTTAGCTGCAAAGTAAACTTAAAAACATCACACCACAAACAGAAAGTTAAAGGCCTTCTTTATTTCATTTCATTGTCATTTTACTTCTACCCGATTCCTTGAATAAAATTTTCAGAACAGTTTGTAATGGTTTTCTGAGAATCTCTGCCACGAAATCACAGGTCAATTTTTCTTAGGTCCTACATCTAACTTTGAAAAAAAGAGAAAGAGAATTGACTTCGACTGTGTGTTTTCTGACATATTATGCCATCTAGTTATTTGATAGGAGATAAAAGTTAATGTCTCTAACATAGAGAACTTTTAGACATTGGTAAACTGAGCAAAAATTTCTGTCAGTCTACCCAAGAAGGCCGTACAAGATTTGATTGTCAAATCACAGTAGTGATTTTGTATGTAGGTTCACAACATTGCTTTTACATCATGTAAATATAGTTTGTTCAATTTACAATTTCTTTCTTAGAAATTGAACAGTTTCTTTCTTAGAAGGCTAAATTGAACAACTTCTTTCTTAGAACGCTCAAATGTATTATTTTGTGTGTGTGTGTGTTGCACCCTTTGTAATTTTCTTCCATCATGATGGTCAAGGAGAAGCTGGTGATAGCAGGGTTTATCCAAAATAAAGATTTTAAAACAGGATCTAAATTGTTTCACTGATTCAGTGGCTCAGTGACAGAGTTCCCGCCTGCCATGCTGGAGACCCGGGGTCATTTCCTGGGGCCTGCCCACGAAAAAAAAAATTGTGCTGTGCCCACTCAAAATAGTAACTTTCCATGTATCTATGGCCTTAACTCAGGCAATAATTCACAAGCATGGTAATTTACTATTCTTGATATCTCCTTTTTTGAGATAATAAAACTGTATAATCTGTTCATCAAAACAATTGTTTGTCCTTTTTTCTTTATTATGGAGAGGTTGCCAAATATCTCTTCTGAAATTGATATATGGTTGTTAAATAACATGTAAAAGAATGGGTCCAAAACAGCTCTGTGTTTCCCACTGGGAGATGTTAGCTGTTTCTTCAGAAGATTACCCTTATTGGATTTGCCTCTTTTGAGTTGAGGAGTATGGAATGAAAATATATTTTGAGCTTGCACACATTAGCACATAACTCATTCTTAACACTAAATATTAAAATTAATATGGAGTCTTATCTATAAGAAAATAGGAAAGCTTCTCAATTCTTCCTAATTCACAATCATTGCTAAGGATTTGTCAGCAAATTAAATTTAATTTTTAATTTTTTATTGATATATATATTCATATGCTATGTAATCATCAAAAGTGTACAATCAGTGGCTCACAATTTCATCATATAGCTGTGCATTTATCATCACAATTGACTTTTTTTTTCTTTTTGGTGTCAAATAACATATATACAAAAAAGAAATAAATTTCAAAGCACATCACAAGAATTAGTTGTAGAACAGATTTCAGAGTTTGGTTCCACAATTTTAGGTTTTAACTTCCAGCTGCTCCAAGAGACTGGGGACTAAAAGAAATATTAGTGTAATGATTCAGCAATTATACTCATTTGTTAAACCCTACCTTCTATGTATAACTTCGCCATCACCTTTGATCTGTCTTCCACTCTTTAGGGATATTTGGGCTATGCCCATTCTAACTTTTATGTTGGAAGAGGCTTTGACAGTTATCCTGAAGTAAAATTTCCTGATGGACATTTGCCCAAAATTTTTCTTTAGGTCTATCCATTTGTATATCTCATTGCTTTATAAGAATTCCGTTATAAGACATTCTTGATATACTTCTTTCTAATGACCCCTTAAGGCCATGATAGACTTCTCTATTATTTAAAAAAGTATAATAACTTGGAATTAAAAAAAAATGTTGTATTAGCGTTCTCTAGAGAAACATAATCAACAGGAAATATTCATAAATATAAAATTTATAACAGTGTTTCATGTAGCCATAATAACGTATTGTCCATAATCTGTAGGGCAGGCTGTGAAGCTGACGATTCTGATGGAGGGCCTGGACGAACTCCACAGGAGAGTCTCGCCAGCCAAATCAGGAAGAGAGCCTGTCTCTTCTGAATCCTCTTTAAAAGGCTTCCAGTGATTAGATTAAGCCTGACTCATTAAAGAAGACACTCCCTTTGGCTGATTACAAATAGAATCAGCTGTGGATGTGGCCTACGTGATCATGATTTAATTCTATGAAAGGTCCTCATATTAACAGACAGGCCAACACTTGCCCAACCAGACAAACAGGTACCACCACCTGACCAAGATGACACATGAATCTGACCATGACAACTGTCATCCTCGGTTCTATAAAGTCTGAAGTAATTTGAAAATGTCAAGACTTTGCCATATTTGCCACGAGTCTGAAAATATTGGCATTAATAACCACACTGCTTACCCTCCACTAAATTGAGAAAAATGGGGTTCTGAGATCTATATACACTTGGAGCAAGTCAGTTTGCAGTACCAATGCAGTACCAATCAAAATTCCAGCAGCTTACTTTGCAGAAATGGAAAATCTAAATATCAAATTGATTTGGAAGGATAAGGGAACTCAAATAACCATGACATCTTGTAAAAGATAAATGTAGTGGGAGATCTCACAATTCCTGATGTTAAAGAATATTATAAAGCCACAGTGGTCAAAACAGCATGGTACTTGTGTTGAGATAAATATATCGATCAATGGAATTGAATTGGGAGTTCAGAAATAGACCCTTAGATGTATAGTCAATTGATTTTAGACAAGACTCCCATGTCCACTCAACTACTAAGAAGAGTTTCTTCAAGAAATGGTTTTGGGTTAACTGAGTATCCATAAGCAAATGAATGAAAGAGGATCCTTAACTCACATCCTATATAAAAATTAACTCATGATGGAACAAAGACCTAACTATAAGAACCAGTACCACAAAACTCCTACAAGAAAATACAGGGGGACATTGCCAAGATCTAGTGATAAGTGGTAGTTCCTTAGACTTGACACCCAGAGCACAAGGAATGAAAGAAAAAATAGGTAAGTGACTAGTCCTCAAAATCAAATACATCTGTGCTTCAAAGGACTTTGTCAAAAGGATGAAAAGGCAGCTGACTCAATAGGAGAAAATATTTGGATACCATGTATGTTATAAGGGCTTGATATCCAGAATATATAAAGAAATCGTATGACTCAATAATAAAAAGACAAACAACTCAATTAAACACTGGAAAAAAAACACATGAATAGACATTTTTCCAAAGAGGAAAGATGGGTGGCTAAAAAGCACATAAGACGATGCTCAGCTTCACTAGCTTTTAGGGAAATGCAAATCAAAACCAGAACGAGATATCTCCTCAACCTACTAGAATGGCCACTATTAAACAAATAGGAAACTACAAGTGTTGGAGAGGATGTGGAGAAATAGGAACATTTATTCACTTCTGGTGGGAAATAAAAAATGTTACAGTCATTGTGGAGGATGGTTTGGTGTTTCTTCAGGAAGGTAAGTATAAAGTTGCCTTATGATCTATTGAACTTGCTACTTGGTATATATCCAGAAGATTTGCAGACAAGGATGAGAACAGACATTTGTACATCAATGTTCATGGTGGCAGTATTCCAAGTTCTGAAAAGATAGAAACATCCCAAGCCCCCATCAAATAATGAATGGATAAACAAAATGTGGTATATATAAATGGTGGAATATTATCCAACTGTAAGAAGGAATCAAGTCTTGATGTATGTGACAACATGTATGAACCTTGAGGACATTGTGTTAAGTGAAATAGTCAGAGGCAAGAGGACAAATATTATATGATTTCACCATATGAATTAATTATAATATGAATTAATTATAATAAGCAAACCCATAGAATTAGAATCTAAAACATAGGTTACAAGGAGAGAGAATGTGGGTATAGAATGGGGAGCTGATCCTTAATTTGTGTAGAATTTCTAACTAGATCTATTGTAAATGTTTGGAAATGGATAGAGGGGATGGTAGCACATTATTGTGAGTGTAATCAAGAGCACTGAATTATGCATGTGGATGTGGTTGAAAGGTGAAGTTTTGGGTTGTGTGAGCTTCTAGAAAGAAGGTTAGAGGATAAAGTTTGGGACTGTATAATACAGTTAACCCTGTTGTGGATGATGGCTGTGGTTAATGGTTCAAATATAAGTTTCTCTCATGAATTATAACAAATATTGTCACATTACAAGTCGTTAATAATAGGGTGGTATATTGAAATAAATGCACCTGATGCAAACTATGCAAATACATAACAGTAATATTTTAATATTCTTTCATCAATTGTAACAAAGGCATCACATCAATTCAAAGTGTCAACAATAGGGGGTGTTTTTGCATGACTTTTATGTAAATCTACAACTTCTCTAATAAAAAATAAAAATGACTTAAAAAAAGCATAATGCTAAGTGAAAGAAACCAAGTACAATGTAGTACTGTGGTATGATTCCATTAGTATAAAATGTAAATGTGAATAAATATTAGAGCCAGAATAAAATTAGTGGTCATATAGGGCTGGGGATGCCTAGAGGGAGTGAGAGATGAATGCCAGGGGGGTTGGGACTTTCTTTTTGGAGCAATAAAAATGTTCTAAAATTGATTGTGGTGATGAATGTACAACTCTGTGATTATACTAAAAGCCACTGATTTTACAATTTGAATATGCTGTATTGTATGTGAATATGTTTGAATTAAAATTCTTTCATTAAACACAAAAATATATATGAAAATTTAAATCCAAAAAACTGCAGCATAGCATTGTTGAATTTATAACATATATAGATGTAATATTCATTGCAATTATAGTATAAAGGACAGAGGAAGGCAAAAAATAGACTATACAGTTACTATTGACTGAAGGGTAGAGTTTGGCCTATAGGAGCATAGTAGTTAGGTTCAGGTGTCAACTTGGACAGGTAATGGTGCCCAATTATTCTATTGCTGTGGACTTAAATCAACAGCACATGAATTTCATCTAGGCTGAGTATATCTGCAGTCAGCTAAGAGATGTACCTTCTGCAATGAATGAGGATTAAAAGAAGTCAGAAGAGAGAGAAAGAGCTGAGTACAGCTCAGCACAGCCTAGCACACTTAGCTCAGAACTCAGAGCCAGCTCATACCTAGACATTTGGAGATGCAGAAAAAAATCACCCTGGGGAAAGCTATTTGAACCTAGAAGCCAGGGGCAAAGGCCAGCAGACATCGCCATATGCCTTCCCATGTGACAGAGAAAGATAAGGTAAAGCCAGCTGAATCCCCTTTACAAAAGTCAGTCTGTTTCTTGTGTATTGCATCCCAGCAGTATTAGCAAATTAAAACTGATTTTGGTACTGGAGGAGTAGGGTGTTGCTGCATTTGCAAATACCAAATATGTTGGAATGGTTTTTTAAATGGCTAGGGGGAGGATTCTAGAAGTATAGTGAGGAGCTTGATAGAAAAACCTAGATTGCTTTGAAAACAATTATGAACTCTACTTCCACTGAAGCCTTAGAGGAGTGTTGTTTCAAATTGGAAGGAAGGCAATCCTTGTTTTAAGGTGGAAGAAAATTTGGAAAACTTGAATCCTGGTGCTGGATGAAAGGGAGAATTTGAATGTGATGATCTGTGACACTTGGCTGAGGGAATTTCCAAGCTAAAGGTGAAGGACTCAGCTTAGTTTCTTTTTGATTTGTATAGTAAAGTGCAACAAGAGAGGGGTAGGCTAAGAACTGAACTTTTGGATACAAAGAACCCAGAAATTGATGGTTTGGGAAATTCTGGGCTTCCAGAAAGTTAGACCTCAGAGAATAGTGCCCCACGTTAGGATTTAACCAAGCATGAAACTAGTCAGTCATTACAAGACATGCCCAGATTGGAGATGGAGTTATCCAGAAAGTTATTTGTGGAAAGTCCCATTCTCTGATATTTTTTATCTCTCGGTGCTACATGCCAAGTCAACAAATATTGTGTGAGACCTATGTAAGTGCAACCACTGCCAGTCTGTCCTGGAAGAGACTGAAAATGGACAGTTAGAAGGAAAAATGACCCCAGAGGGAGTAGCATGGAAGCTAAAGTCTGAAGTCAAGAAGCCTCAGGCCAAGATAGCAGATCCACCTGTGCATGTGGAGGGCATGAGTTTGCCCCAGAGGCAGAGGGCAGGCCTTCTGTCTCAATGTTCTGGAAGAGTTCTCATGCTCCAGGCCTTGGAGAGGGTGGAGTACAGTACCTGGAGATTAGAGGTAGCCTAGCTGCCACCCCACTTTTCTGAAGGCATTGAGTATGTGCACCAGAGATGGCAGAGAATTTAGGTGCCATCCAGATGCACGAGGAGGGTGAGGCCAAGAAAAAAGGTGGTCTCTCCAATGTTCCTCATGTTGCAACCCTCGTCCTAGTGTTTGGACAGAACAGGGCCAATGCATAGGGCCTTGGAAAGGGTGGGACTGCTGCTTTCCAAAGCCTGCGAATGAATATCTCTCAGACTTTTAAGTCTAATGGAGTTTTCCCTGCAGGTTTTCAGAATTGTTTAGGTCTGGTGACTCCTTTTTTCCTTCCAATATCTTCCTATGGCTATGGGATAATTTATCCTATGACTATTCTCCTTTGCATTTTGGAAGCAGATAACTCACTCTTAGTTCACTGGTCCACACCAAGAGGAGAATTTTGCTTTGAGACAGATCATGCCTGTAACCCACTTTGATGAGATTTTGTACTATTTTTGAGTTTGTATTTGCATTATTACTGGAATGATTTAAGGCTTTTGTGACATTGTGATGCAATGGGTGTATTTTGTATATGGAAAAATTTAGTGCATTATATGCATGACAGATGAGCACTGTTAGGAAAAAAATGTTATTGTTCTCTATTTAGAGATTAAGTATGATCTGAGGTGATGTGTGTTTTCCAAGTTGACAAGGGGTGGTTACGGTCTTTGTTAGGTTCAGGTGTCGACTTGGCCAGTTGATGGTGAATTTCAGCTATGGCTGATTACATCTGTTATTGGCTGCTCTAGTTTGCTAGCTGCCAGAATGCAATATACCAGAAACAAAATGGCTTTTAAAAAGGGGAATTTAATAAATTGCTAGTTTACAGTTCTAAGGCTGTGAAAGTGTCCAAATTAAAACAAGTCTTTAGAAATGCCCAATCAGAGGCATCCAGGGAAAGATACCTCAGTTCAAGAAGGTTGATGACATTTAATGTTTCTCTCTCAGCTGGAAGAGCACATGATAAACATAGTGGCATCTGCTAGCTTTCTCTCCAGGCCTTTTGCTTCAGGAAGCTCCCCAGGAGGCGTTTTCCTTCTTCATCTCCAAGGGTTGCTGGTTGGTGGACTCTGTGGTTCTCTTGTCCCTCTGTTGTTGTTCTGCAGCTCTCTCTTCATTATCCAAAATAACTCTCTCCAAAATATCTCCTCTTTTATAGGATTCCAGAAAACTAATCAAGACCCATGTAGAATGGGTGGAGACATGCCTCCATCTAATCAAGTTTAAGACCCACAATTGATTGAGTCAAGTTTGCACAGAGATAACCCAATCAAGGTTCCAACCGACAGTAATGAATAGTTCAAGATTGATTGGGATAAAACACAGCTTTTCTACAGTACATAAATCCTTTCAAACCAGCACATTGGCCAAGTGGTGAGTCGTCCACAATGAGTGAGGCTTAAAAAGAAGAGAGACAGCTCAGTACAGCTCAGCACAGTACAGCAAAGCACAACTCAGCTCAAGCTCAGAGCCCAGAGCTTAGAGCCAGCTCAGACCCAGATGGCTGGAGATGCAGAAAGGAATTGCCCTGGGGAAAGCTGTTTGAACCCAGAAGCTGGAAGGCTGGGAGACATTGCCATGCGCCTTTCCATATGAAGAAAAAACCAAAGGAAAGCCAGCTGCCTTTCCTCTGAAGAATAGATCCTATTTATAAAAGTCAATCTATTTCTGGTATATTACATTCTGGAGCATTAGCAAACTAAAACATATATAGATATAATATAAAAAATATATACAACTATTGCAAGCCAAAAAACTATAATGTAGCATTGTTGAGTTTATTACATATACATGTGGTACTTATTATAACTATAGCATAAAGGAGAGGGGAAAGTGATCAACAAACTATACATTTACCATAAACTGAGGGATGGAGTTTAGCCTACAGGAGTGAGGGAAAATAATGGGGTACAAGAGAGTTTGATGAGAGAGTAGCTTATGAACAAATCTGGGGGCCAGGCTGTGAATGACGTTATCAACATAAGGATCAGGGCTCACAAGTGTAAAGAAAAGTCAAGGGATAGGAGTATTTGGGCTTTCAGATCTTGAGGGGGTTAGTCCATCAAGAAATAAGAAAGGAAAACAAAGGTCTCATTCTGAGAGTTAGTGGCTACATTTAAGATTTCAGAGGTAGAGCAGCCTGGGTGCTCCCATTGTGTTTATTTTTTTTGCAACTGATTTTTTCATGCATGTCTTTATTTTATTACTCATTTAACCCTTCACTGGGTAAAGGGGGTGTCAGTCCCAAGGTAATAACACTCACATGGTCACAATGCGAGTTATATAGTGATACAATTATTATCAAAGAACAAGGCTACTGGATCACAGTTTGAGAACATCAGGTTTTTCCTTCTCGCTATTTCAATACAGTAGAAACTAAAAGGAAATATCTATTAAGTGGGTTAGTAATCATAATCATTTGTGATATTCTAACTTATCAGTTATAGCAAATCTTTTTCATGTGATCATTCTCTCAATCTTCAGGGATATCTGGACAATGCACATTCTAATTTCTTCATGCTGAAGGGTTTTTGACATTATGGGGTAGAGGAATGAAACTGGTTCCTTTTCTTGGAAGGCCTCATACCTCTGGTTTCATCTTGCATAGGAGTCATCTGGAGACTTGAAATTCTGAAAACATAAACTTAATAGGTAAAAATTTATAGAGTCTTAGATAGAGCCCAGGGTATTCTTTAGGGGTTTCAGGAATACTCTCGGTTGGGGTTTGGTATATTTGGCAATTTGCAATATTGGGCTGAAGCTTGCATAAAAGTAACCTCCAGAATGACTTCTCAACTCTATTTGCAATCACTTTGCCCTTGTAACTTTACTTTGTTCCATGTCTCTTTCCCTTTTGGCCAGAAGTCATTGTCAATCCCATGATGCTGGGGTCCGGCTCATCTCTGGAGTTATGTTCCATGTTGCCAGGGAGACTTACACCTCTTGGAGTCATAACTATTTGGTGGAGGGTTATTTCAGAGTTTGTCTCAGAGAGAGGTCACAACTGAGCCACAAAAGGAGGTCCCTAAGTGTGGCTCATAGCATAATTATAAGTAGACTTAACTTTTCCACTACAGAAATAAATTTCTTAAGGGCAATCCTCAAGATTGAGTACCTGGCTCATTAAATTGGAAGTCCCTAATTCTTAAAAGAATATCAGGAATTCCACAGGTGGGGAGATTTAATAGTTCTTCATTTTTTCTACATTTCCTCAAGTGACTTTTTAAACTCGTTAAATATATTTTTCTGTTCCCAATACTCTGGAATGTATCAGGGTATTACATAACCCCATACAGAAAAAGTTGATCTCATTACATAATCTAGGTTCCATTTGTTTGAACACACTGACCAGACAGTTTAAATTAGATAGTATGGTACAAAGTTTGGACAAAATAAACATGTCTTCCTTTGGTTTCACACAGAAATTGAAGTTTTAAAATACCAACAAAATCATCCTTTACCTTGTATTCTGATTTACCTTAGTCCTAAGCAGATCAGTGTAATTCATATTTTTAATTGAAGTCTGATCTCTTTTTAAGCTTTTCTAATAGCTACTACTTGGAGTAATGCTGACTTTCAGAGCTGCATTACTTATATTGAGTTTCAGATATCATACAGATAACCCAACATTTCAGGGAATGACCAGGTTATACACAAAGAGCTCTGCAAATCAGAATTTAGAAATAACAGTTAAACTGAGGAATAAATGTGAGCTTACAGTCTAGGAATCTTTATAATGAGCCTTATTGAATATTCTGTATTCTTTATTCATTAATTGCCCATTCTCTGCCTACTTTCTCTCTCCTGATAACTTATGGTCTCAAATTTAAATCTCACTGTTAGCTCATTATAGTTAGTTTATTTTAATGAGAACATATAATATTTGTTCGTTTGCTTCTGGCTTATTTCATTCAACATAATGCCTTCAAGGTTCATTGGCCCAGTTGTATGCCTCATAACTTCATTACTTTCTTAGCTGTGTAATATTCCATCATATGTCTACACTACATTTCACCCCTCTCCTCAGCAGTCAGTATATCCTTGGGCCACATCCATCCATTTGCATTCATGTATAATACTGTCATAAACACTAGTGTACATGTGTCTCTTTGTGTCCCTGCTTTCAGTTGCCCCAAGTATATATGGGTTTCAGGATCACATGGCAACACTGTACTTAACCTCCTGCGAACCACCATATTGCCCTCCAGAGAGGCTGCACCATTCTATGTCCCTAACAACAGTGAATGGTTATATCTCTCTCTCCACATCATCTCCACCACTTGTATCTTTCTGTTTTCTTTTTAAATTTTATTGCGATATATTCACACACCAAACAAATCATCCAAACTTAGTCACTGCTCACAGTATCCTCACATAGTTGCATATACATCTCCTCATCAGCTTTAGAGCATTTTCATTACTCTAGAACAGAAATAAGAATAAAAAATAAAGTCCAAATTCTCCCATACTGCTTATCCACCCTAGTGTTGACCCATAGTATTGGTGTAGTAAATTTGTTACTGTTGGTAATGAAAGAATATTAAAATACATTGTAACTATAGTCCATGGTTTGCACTTGCTATGTTTTTTCCCCATATAGCCTTCTACCTTTTTTCACATTTGTAGTGGTTCATGTAAGAACTTGTTTAGATAAATGACTTTAAATAACCACTTTCAATCAAATTCACCTACAATTCATTACTATTACTCATGATCACACAAAAAAGCTACTCTCTCCTATATATCCAATCCCAAACATTTAAGTTCAACCTCATCAACAATTCTGCACATATTAGATAACCACTCCTTGTTCTCTAGCTTCTGTCTATCTCTAGGTACCCTATATTCTATATTTTAAGACTCTGTATTTATCTAGTTAGTTTATGTTAGTGATATAATACAATATTTGTCCTTTTGTTTCTGGCTTATTTCACTCAGCATTGTATCCTTAAGTTTCATCCATGTTGCCACATACTTCAGGACCTCATACCTTCTTCCTCCTGGATAATATTCCATCATATGTATATAACACAATTTGTTTATCCACTCATCAGTTGATGAACTCTTGGATTGTTTCCATCTTTTGGCAATTGTGAAAAATGCTGCTAGAACATCAGTGTGCAAATGTCTGTTTGTGTCCCTGCTAGCAGATCTTCTGGTTATATACTGTGTAGTGGAATTTCTGGGTCATAGGGTAACTCCATATTTAGTGTCCTGAGCAATCGCCAAACTGACTTCCACAGTGGCCGTACCATTTTACATTTCCACCAGCATTGAATAAGTGTTCCTATTTCTCCACATCCTCTCTAGCATTTGTAGTTTCCTGTTTGTTTAATAGGGGCCATCTTTATAGATGTGAGATGATTTCTCACTGTGGATTTGATTTTTGTTTCCCTAATAGGTAATGAAGATGACCACCTTTTCATGTACTTTTTAGCCATTTGTACTTCCTCTTTGGCAAAATGTCTATTCATACCTTTTGCTTATTTTATAATTAGCCTGCTTGTCCTTATATTGATGAGTTGTGGAATTTCTTTATAAATGCTGTATATCAAACTCTTATCAGATATATGGTTACCTAATATTCCCTCCCATTAAGTTGAATGTCTCTTCACCTTTTTGACAAAGTCTTTTGAAGCGCAAAAGTGTTTAATCTTGAGGTGTTCCCATTTATCTATTTTTTTCTTTTGTTACTTGTGCTTTGGGTGTGAAATCTAAACAGCAACCTCCTATCACTAGGTCTTGAAGATGTTTCTCTATATTTTCTTCTAGGATTTTGATAGTACTGGCTCTCCTATTTAGGACCTTTATCCACTTTGAGTTAATTTTTATGTAGGGAGTAATGGAAGTGTCCACTTTCATTCCTTTGGGGATATGTATATCCACTTTTCCCAGGTCCATTTCTTGAAGAGATTATTCTGTCCCAGTTCAGTGGATATGGGGGCCTTGTCTAAAATCAAATGACCACAGATCTGGATTTCTATTTCTGAACACTCAAATTGATTCCTTTGACCATATGTCTATCTTTGTGCCAATGCCATGCTGCTTTGACCATTGTGGCTTCATAGTAAGCTTCAATCAAGAAGGATAAGTCCTCCCAGTTTGCTCCTCTTTTTTTAAGGATGCTTTTGGCTATTCAAGACCCCTTTCCTTCCAAATAAACTTAATAACTAACTTTTCCAAAGTAGGAAAAGTTAGGGTGCTGCCATTTTAATTGGTATTGCACTGAATCTGTAGATCAATTTCGGTCGAATTGACATCTTAATGATATAGCCTTCCTAATATGAATGCAGGGTGTCCTTCCACCTAATTAGATCTTCTTTGGTTTCTTTTAACAAAGTTTTGAAGTTTTCTGTGCATAGGTCCTTTCCATTCTTGGTTAAGTTTATTCCTAGATACTTGATTCTTTTAGTTGCTATTGTGAATGGAATTGTTTTCTTGGCTGCCTCCTTGGTTAGGATATTATCAGTGAATAACATTACAGATTTTTGCATGTTGACACAATCCTGCAGGTGCTAGAAGAAGATAAATGTGGAGGGAGTTAAAATACTAAGTCCTGGAGTTGTAGCAGCAGAGACAGTGGCCAAAAGGCTGACAGAGGATACATGGAGTTAAGGGAGACACTTGGGAAGCAATGGCAGGAGTGCATTGGCTATTCCCCTTGGGCTGGGCATCCATGCTTTGGATATTACATACTTAAGTCTGTATCATCCCACTAAGAAAAAAAATTATATATCACTCATTTAACATTCTATGATAAAAAGGGGCATTATGAGAACTTCTGATAATGAGAATTGACCTTTACTCATAAGGAAAAGCAAATGAAGACAGTCTCTGGTCCCAGTCCTCTATAATTGCCATTACCTTAAAAAAGCCAAAGAAAATGGAAAGTTGCCTAGAATACAGAAGGATAATGTTTCACTTCCATTTATTACTTTTTTCATGTTTTCCATTGGAAACATCATTTTAAAGTTGCCTAATAAAATAAAATGGGGAAATACATATACTATACTCTTAATTTAAAAAAGCAGAGAGTATTTCAAGAAATGCTATGTGCTTATAAGGTATATGCCTAGAAATATATAAAGTTATATTTGTAATTATGAATGATTCACATTTCCTTAAGTTTTTCTGAGTTTCTCAAATTTTCTATAATGAGTATATATTTTTTGTATAATCAGGAAAAAATTAATTCAAAGAAGAAAACATCATGTCCAATAAGCTAGGTAGAATTTGATCTTAGAAACATTATCCCTAAAGTTTCTACCTTCTGCATTATTTAAAGCTTCTTTTTAAAGTGCTGGCAACTTAAAATGACTTTGGGGATTACAAAATTTAATAGAAGAAAACAAAGGAGGATTCAAATTGCCACCAGAGCCTGTGTAGTTCCTTTGGTAATATTCAGGTTTCCGAAGTTAGGGAGTATTTATGTGGCAGATTGATTCACTATTGACACACATATAGGGGATGAATTGTTATACGGGATGAAGTTTAATTTCTGTTCTTTCTCCTCAACCACTGTGAATAAGTTGTTTGAGACTGTGGGAATGTTGACTGTGACTTCTAGAACATGGTCATAGTTCAAAGAGAAGAAAGCTAAGAAGTCAACTAACTGAGGAGCATTTACAAAGATTTCAGAATGTGGATGTAAGAAGTTAGTGAAACTGATGAAAAGATGGTGGTTGATTGGTTAGGAAACTGAAGTCCTAGTAAACCATGCTACTTGTGGAGGAGTTGAAGATCCTACACTGATGCTTGAATAAGGAGCATTATGGTAAGCTGGGAAGAAGCCTTTTTGAAAAGGAGAGACTAAATGGGATTTGGGAATTATGAACAATTAATTTTATTTGAAAAGTTCCAAACAGAACACTGAGCAATAAGGAATTAATGAGTGAAGGAAATTCCTTCAATAATTACAAACATCAACATATGAAAGAATGTTAGCATAGGAGTTCAGATTAAATTAACATACAATGTGCACTCAGTCTGTGCCAAGAACCTTAAGTTTATATTAATCATCAAAATGATGCTTCCAAATAGATACTTTATCCTGATACTATAGATGACACATCATGCTCAGAAAGTCTAAATGTCTTGCCCAAGGTTTGAACCGCTAATATGTTACAGAGCCAAGACTAAATTCTAAGTCCTCTCATTCCAAGCCAAGTGCTCTCCACTAAGACATAGTACTTCACTTTAATTTTATTGGTAGAGAGGACAAAGAAGTGAACTAATTTTGGCACAGTGGATTTCCAGAGACACAAGGCTGTTACACTCTAGTACAGCCATAGAGATGCCAGAGCTTGTAGAAGACAGATAGGTAAATCAATCCCAGCTATAAGCCTATTGCTCAGATTGAGTGTTCCAGAAACAACAAAGCAGTTTTGATTTACAGGCAGAAATGTGAGTGACAAAACCCAGTACAATTCTCAGAAGCTTGTAAGAAAAGTAGCAGAGGTCTGAGGTCTTTCTTTCACTTGAGCACTACTGCTCATTATTAGCTCCTGCAGGGGCTCATAGGGCCTCATTTAATTAGAAAACTCTGGGGATATCCAGCCAGGGATGTCTGATGTTGTGAACATAAAGCTGTTTTATAAAAAATATGGGAGACTGGCTGAATCTAGAGGTAGTGTGCAGTAATTAGTGCAACTGATTTCCTTCAGAGGAGGCCATCCAAGGTGAGTAGGGCTTGACGTATTTTAAGTTTCTCTGGGTTTAAGTCAGGGAGTCTGGGTATACATTTTCTTACACACAAACGACTGCTGTCTTCTGCTGGTAAACACAAGGAGAAGAGGGTTGAGTGCTTCATGATTTATATTCCTAACCCAGAGTTTGCTTTCTTTCCAGAGATGATGCTGATGATGAGAATCAATCTAAAGGCTGACCCTTCAGAGAGAGATGCGCAAAAACCAAAGAGCAAAGGAAAAGAAACTTTACCTCCTTTTGTGAGAAATAAAAGAAGCACAGGGACAACGATCATGACAACTTCCCCATAGCCCAGCCCCACCACTGCCACCATCATGGAGTATCTCCTCTACCTTTCTTTTAACTTGATAACAGTGGATATATTGCATGCTATGTATACTGTTCGCTGTAGGCACATCCTAATGGTGAGTTCTCGTGTAGTTTTGCAAGAATTGAGACTGTGTTATTGTATCTATTTAGAGTGTATATATTTGTGAGATTGATAGCTTGAAATTATACTTTAAATGGCCTTAAATCTGTCTATATAATGAAACGATAGAGAGTCTTCTCCAGTTTCCTTCCCACTGACAATTCTTACTCTTTGGTTTTACTGAAAATTGAAGCAAAAATTCTCAAACGGTTACTAGTATTCTCTTGAAGCAAAAATTTTAAAATAGTATTTTTGTATTTATAATCAGAAAATATACATTTATTAAAGAAAATATGAAAAATAGAGAGTAATGCATATATTATTATTTCTTCTATCTATTGCTTGGATCATTCAGAGAAGAAGAGTTAAATAATAATACTAACTCTAAGAGCAATCTTTGACAGACTTTCAGGGGAATACTTCCAGAGTTTCCTCATTTAGAATTGTCCTGTCCAATAATTTGAAAGAGATGGTATTCATTTTCTTAAATGTCTGTCTGTCGATATCTACATTAATAAGATGTTTTAATAAGAATGAATGTTGAATTCAATGAAATGATTTTTGGCATCTTGTTAATGACCGTGTGTGTGTGTTGACTGATATTGATAGATTTTCAAATAATAATTTGGAGCTTTGTGAATTAATGAACTAATTAGATAATTTTACTTTTAATTATATGAAATACAGTTTGGATATACTTAATGTATGATTTTTGCATATTTTTATAAATGAGAACTGACTGATAGGTTTGACAGATCGGGATAACATGGCCATTTTACTTTCATGAAATAATTTCTAAAATGTTCCATGACTTTTCACATTGAGACATGTTATATAACACAAAGATAATTATTTTCTTGAAGGTATAAAATAACTTTCATAAGTACTCTGCCTTTGGGATTCATTTTGAGAATCCATTGTTCACAACGGTATCTTTATTTCCTACCACAGAATATGCCATGATATGTGTTCAATGAATGAATAAATGAAGGATGATATGAGAGAGGTAAGCACAGACTTCTATGACAGCACTTAGGAAGGAATTCTGAGCCCAAGAGGTGAGAAAGTTTTCCTAGAAAAAAAATAACATTTGAATTGGGAAGGATCCTTTCACCTTAAAACAGCAGGTACAAATGCATAGGGAAGAGTGCAAAATACTCTTTGGGGAAACTGAAAGGAATTCAGCATGACTACTGCAGTGCCCTGAGGTATCAGTAGTGGGGTCACAAATTGTACGTTAAAGCCACCTAGGGGAGATGATGTGGTTGGAGAGTGGCTACAGGACTTTTCTTGATGTTGTGTTGCAAGTAAGAACATTGATTTTCATGCAGCTGTATCTCCTATTTGGGTGTCTTTTGTGGGGAGGTTGATAGAGACAATTGGGGATCAATTATACTGCAATAACTTCTCCTTTAACATCATTATGGAAAGGAGAAATGGCAGAAGTGGGAGGAAAGGAAACTGAAAATGTAAGACAGGCATTTTGTGATTGATTCGGTGTATTTGGTGACTGTACTGTTTCCATTCTTCTATTTGCCCTATATTCTGTAAAAATGGTCCTAATCCCCTGGAACCTTTTGGATAAAGAGAAAGTGAGCTATTCCTCCTTCAATTTAGAATGCCCTCAGCTCCCAGAATATGAATACTCTCTCTGTAACTGTAAAAATGGACTGTTCCTCTTCTCTTCCTTTACAGCAAATTTAAACTGCTGCCTTAACTTCTCCCTTCATGGGAACAAGTCCATGTGCCAATATGAATAGGGGCAGAAAAGAGGTGGAGGATAAAGGGAATATTTTCCAAGTAGCTAACATATTGGCAACACTATCCCTTCCTATTTTTAACTTTCAACTGTAGTAACATATATATACAACTCAAAACTTCCCACCATAACCATTTCCAGATGTACAATTTCATGGTATTAATTACATTCACAATATTTTGCCTCTTCAACATCACCGTCTAGCTGATACTTTCTGATAAGAAGAGAAAGGCCGTGGAAACCATGGGAAGAAAAGAAAAATTTCCCTTTATCTCTCCCTTGCAGGAACCTAGCAAATGTGTGGTTATGAGGTGAGAATAAGTTCAGCAAGAAATATTTTCATTCTATACCCAGAGCCTGGGAAGTACACGATACCACAGTAACAGTATAACAGGTAATTAGCCACAGTTATATAAGGGGTCTACTATCTTCTTGGGCACCTCAGCAGAATCAAAATGAAACATTTGGAGCACAATTGCATTTCTGATCATCTGCTAATGTTACGAGTGGAGGAACTTTTCAATTGAAAAGATCAGATGAACTGGAAAAGATAGTTAAGACAAAAAGCACCATTAAAGACATACAGATTTGCAGAGTGACGACAGACTAGGGGATTCCTGATGTGTGATCGGTAGAGGCAAAGATAACAGCATTGCTATAATAGTTTTCTTTTGCTTATAGTTAGGGTATGAATCTTTGAAAGGTAGTATGGTATATTGGTTAAGGGGGCTGACTTTGAAGTCAGGCAGCTGGATATTGAATTCTGGCTCTACTGTTTATTATCTGTATGATCTTGAGACACTTATTTCAACTTCTCTTACTCTCTGTTTCTTCATTTGAAAATGGATGTAATAATGGTACCTATCTGACAGGGTAGCCATGAAGTTTAAATGAATTAATACATGTAATATTCTTATAACAGTGCCTGGCACAGAGTGTTCAACAAATAGTAACCATATGTGTTACTATAAGAATCTGCATGTCCAGAAATAAAAATAATATGGATCCCTAGGGATGCATTCCAAAATATCAGATAAAATAATTAAGAGTAAAATATGTATCAATAAGTAATGGATATGATGATGGTGATGATAGCACCAAATTTAGCTAATAATAAAAAGCATTCCATTGTATAATTGAAATTGGTTAAATGGGAAAATTTTAGTTGTATATGTCTTACAAAACAGTTTTTTAAAAAATGAGTAGTGGATAAAAAATTAAACTACGTAGGGCAGGAGTGTAAAATCTACATCTAAGAGTTTGGTGATGCTGAAAGAATATTGGAGAACTTGCACTGATTAGAAAAGTATAGATATTGTGAAGAAAAGCATTTTCACATGGTCTATATTTGAGGAGGGAAAAAAGTGTACATGAGGAGGCCCATGCTTCACAGTCTCTGAGAGCTCCTGGGAATAATCCTCCAAAGATCCTTAGACTTCCTAATGATTTTTGAAAGAGGATCAATCAGATGCCCCAAGGAAAGCAAAACAAAAGTTTGTGGTCTTTCAATCGTGCTCATAAACTTACCCTAAGAAAGGTAAATCATTTCTTCCCTTCTGATATGGGCAAATAGACTTAAAAATTACAATATAATTTACAAAATATACATATACTTTGGCCTATAATGTCTGTCATCTCTTTGAAAGCTGCAATTTTTCGATTTAATCTTTCAAATTCTTCTTTGTGCTCTTTTATATCTTCCCGATAGCCTTTATTTCTCTATAAATATCCCTGAATTATTGTTCCACAGTCTGGTGTTTTGATTGATCATTTAAGTGGGCCATTTCTGTGTGGATCTTCAGGAGCTTTGTGATTTCCTGTTGTGTCCAGTGCATTAAGATAATCTTAATAAGTTTATTTTGTGAGTTGCTTTGCTTCACTCTCTGAAGTTTTATAACTATTGGGTGTCTGTTGAAGGTACCCGTACGCACTTGGTTTGTCAGTAATTCCCCATGCAACCAAGGCCTGGATCATATGTAGGGGGTGCAGTTCTACAAAAGGGCCTGTTAAATGCTAGGCAGAAAAGATGCATGGCTTGTTGAGTGGCAGAATGCCTGCCTGTCATGTGGGAGAACCAGGTTCAACTCCCCACCCATGCACCAAAAAGCAAAAGAAAACAAAACAAAATACCTTAAGAGTCTGTCAAAAGCTAGGCAGAAAATGTTGCACAGGTGGCTCAGTAGTAGAACCTCGCCTATCATGTGAGAGTCCCTGGTTTGACTCCAGACCCAGGGAACCAGAAAAGAAAAAAAGATGGTGTTGTGTTCCTTGGGTGACCTCCTTGGTCCTTCATCTCCGTCTTTGCAAGCCTCAGATAACTGGGCCTCTTGTGGGTAAATTGGAAAGTAGAGCAGGACCAGTACCTCACAAACTTCCCTCACTGACTGGCCATCAGATCACCGCTGCTCCATGTCACGGCATGACCACTGGTCTCTGCCAACACCAGACACCCGTGGCAGCCCACCTCAGGGGTGGGGAGCAGGCATTGTGCACTGACCCATTGATCCCCATGCACAGGGGAAGCAATTCCACCAGTCTCTGGAAACCTCGCAGGAACTCCCAGCCATGGGGCCATGAGGAAAGGCCTCCCAAGATTTCTTTCTGTTGGTGCTGGCCAGAGCACAGAAGCATGCTTGGGTTTTGCACCCACCCACATGTGCCACCTGACCCTGCTGGGCTCATGGTTGAGGGCACTCACCCGTCTTTCTCCATCCCAGTCTTTCTGCTTCATCTGCAGTCTCAGTTTTTATTTTATTCTTACTTTGACTCTGTTCTTGTTGTTCCATGGATCTGGGGTGAAGTCTGCCACCCTAATCAAACATCTTGTCATAAGCGTCTGAATCTACATTTGAAAGAAGTTTGTCACTACATCTTTTTTGGCTTGTCAGATAAAAAATTTTGGAGTATCTGTAGCATTGCTTCTGCTGTTGCGGATCCTAAGAGGTATGTAATTTCTCAGTGCCTCAGTTTTATCATAAATAAAATTAGTATTATATCTCTGTCCCTCCTGAATTGTAGTAGTGCTCAAGAAACAAACAAAATAATGGAAGTAAACTGTGCCCAAAATATGCATTATAAATACAAATTTTCCTGAGTTGTGTCCTTATCCGAACTTTGCAGGTGACAAGAACTCATGGAAAAGGGGAATTACTCCACAGTGACTGAATTCTTTCTGATAGGATTTTCCCAATACCCAGAACTCCAACTTTCTCTGTTTGTGCTCTGCCTCATCATGTACCTTATAATTCTCCTGGGAAACAGCCTCCTCATTATCATCAGCATCCTGGATTCCCGCCTCCACACCCCCATGTACTTCTTCCTTGGGAACCTCTCATTCTTGGACATCTGCTACACATCCTCATCCATTCCTCCAATGCTCAACATCTTTAGGTCTGAGATAAAATCCATCTCCTTCATTGGCTGTGCTCTACAGATGGTGGTCTCCCTTGGCTTGGGCTCCACTGAGTGTATCCTACTGGCAATGATGGCCTATGACCAGTACGTGGCTATCTGCAACCCCCTGAGATACCCCATCATCATGAACAGGGTGCTATGTGTGCACATGGCTGCATGGTCCTGGATGATTGGCTGTCTGAACTCTCTAGTACAAACAGTCCTAGCAATGACGTTACCTTTTTGTGGGAATAATGTCATTGATCACATTACCTGTGAGATCCTGGCTCTTCTTAAACTTATCTGCTCAGATATCACCATCAATGTGCTTATCATGGCAGTGGCAAATATTGTTTTTTTGGTGATTCCTGTATTTCTAATTCTCATCTCCTATATTTTCATTCTCTTTACAATACTGAGCATTAACTCTGCTGAGGGGAGAAAGAAAGCCTTTTCTACCTGTTCAGCTCACCTGGCTGTGGTAGTTTTATTCTATGGTTCAGCCCTTTTTATATACATGAAGCCGAAGTCAAAGGACACCAAAACATCTGATGAGATCATTGGTCTGTCTTATGGAGTGGTCACCCCCATGTTGAACCCCATCATCTATAGCCTGAGGAATAAAGAGGTAAAAGGGGCTATGAAGAAAGTCTTCAGCAAACACCTGCATCTATGGAAAACATGAAAATTCTTGATGCATGTGATTTCCAAGTGGGAGAACAGACCTTTTTTATTCAAAAGGATATTGCAGAATCTCCTGTCCTGGGAACTTGAGTGCTTATAAAGCCAAATATGGGAATCCCATTCCAGGTAAACATTTCTGTATAATGCCTTAACTGCTGGGTTTCCAGCTATAAGGAGATCTGCCAATTGATCCCATAAAAGTCATGTTGTCATCAAGACAAATGTCATGACCTTCTTTCTTCCCTCCTTCCTTTCTCCCTCTGTCTCCTACCCTTCTTATGTTCCTCCTTCCTCCCTCTCTCCCTTCACCTACTTCTCCTCCACTCTTTTCTTCTTCTTTTCAGACTCTTTTCTTACTCTTTCCTTTTGAAGTGAATGTCTGTTGTTTGTGTTATCCACCATCTACGCTTCCTATAAAATGATGTAAATATTTCTTTTCAGGAACCACAGTCCCTCACTCTTAATTCATGTTGTTCTGGGTAGAGCGGATCTTACTCTCTGTACTAGGAGTAATCATGGAAAACCCTTGCCAGTGCAAAAGGACATCCATTCCCCTAGATGACTTCATTATGCTGATAGATATAGTGTAGCAAGTGACCTGAGCCAAACTTACCAAATGTAATCCTTGGATTTCTGCCTCAGTGTCAAAAAAGAGAAACACTTTTGGCAAAGGTCTTCAAACTGGTGGAATATGATCTTGGAGCATCTGCTGGCCCTCTTGGCCAGTACATGGGAGAGCCTAGCTAAGAAGGAAAGCAGAGCTGGGATAGTGTGTCTGATGTCACTTTACTGAATCCAGCTATGGCTAAAGCCAGACTTACCATTTTCCTCTATTTATGAGTTGCTATCATTTTATAAACATACAATTTGAGTTGGGTTTACCACTTACAATCACATCAATCCTATCTGACATATTCCCTTGTCTCACCTCCTCCTCCCTCCACTTATATTTTTGAGGCAAAAAACAATTAAAAGGATTGTTATCTGAATTGACCCAACTTTAGCATACTTTAGAGGTTCTCTCTTTATAACTAAATTATGATAATCTAATCTCTATTTTTCATGACTTCAAGAACTCCAGTCACCTCCCCAGTTATTTCTGAACAGCATTTACATGTTCCTTATTTTTGTTCTCATTATGTTGCTCAAGATATTTCTTCCATGCTGTGGGCTTCCATCAATATGATATTTTTTATTATACTATTTTGCTTTTGTATAATGTATATTAGTTTTTAATAGGCAATGTCCTTTTGTGGAATATGGCCAATGTGACTAGATTATATGTTAATACACATAATCTCTAAGAAGTCTGGTTTGGAAAGCCTTCCCATAAAAGGTGCCACATATCTGGATTGTCCATTCTGGGCACCAAACCATGACTGCAATGGGTCAGGCAGGATTCACCTAAAAAATTATACATGGCTATGACCCCTGGACTTTACTGAGCTCAGAATTTGATAAAATAAAAAATAATATATTAATCTGCAGCATAGTGACTTCTATATGTTTATTTCTGGCACTGATGTGATAACAGACATTTCAAACATAACATATCCAAAACAGAATATTTAATTTTCTGTTCCTCGAAACTACTTCTCCCTAAGTCTTCCCCATCTCAGGAAGTGGCAGCATCATATAATGACATCCAATCCACCAGCAAATTCTGTCATCTTTATCTAAAAATTTACTCTGAACATGACCACTTCTATTCCTACCACCCTTGTCCAAACCACCATTATTTCATCTAGGCTATGGCAGTGCTTTTCCAAGTAATCATATTCCTACTTCTACTCTAGTTCTTATACAATCTCTTCTCTGTACAGAAACCTGAGTGTTCTTAAAAAATATGAATCATATTATGTCTCACTTTTTTCTTGAAACACAGTGTCTTCCATCATACTTAGGTTGAGACAATATTTTTTCCATGGTCTACAAGATCCCCCAAAATGTTTAAGTCCTAACCTCTATCCCATGAATGCAAACTTATTTGGAAATAGGGTCTTTGATGAAGTAATTACTAATTTATGGTCTGACTGCATTAGGGTTGACCCCAATCTAATATGAATGGAGTCCTTATAAGAGGGAAATTTGTATATAGAAACACTAGAGGGAAGGCCATGAGAAAATGGAGGAGGCAGATACTGGAAAAATATATCCAGAAGCCCAGGAATGCTAAGAATTGCTGACAGATGCCAGAAGCTAGAAGAGGAAAGGGAGGATTCTTCCTAAGGGGCTCAGAAGGAGTGTGGCCTGGCTGACACCTTTATTTTGGAATTTATCCTCCAGAACTCTAAGAGAATAAATTTCTATTGTTTTAAGCCATATAGTTTGTGGAAGTTTGTTACAGCAACCCTAAGAAAGTAAGACACGCTATTTTTTTTTAAATATCAGAACAAATTTCTGTCTCAAAATTGAACTAAGTGTTTTGTATCCTTTCTGTGTACTCTACCATAATCCATATTTTCTAGTATGTACTTGAGGATAGGGTATAATATAATTCTACTTTTGAAAGAGTTACTTCTTAATTTAAGTCCAAGCCATAAGTTTCCCTTTTCACATTGCCACATTTTTTCTACTGAAACTCCTTTCACTATACCCTCTAATAGACATTATTTAATTGCATATCTAATTAGTAGCTTGGTAACTGTTTGAAACTTAAGAGCTAATATTAAATTCCCAGGCCTTCTGAGGAGTGATTATTCCAGGGAAGTCAAAATATTTAAAAATGTATCATCCTGTAATTAAACAGCCTTCTTTTTTGGGGGTGTTGCATGGTCCAGGAAGCAAACCTTGGTCTCCCTCATGGAAGGCAAGCATTCTACCACTCAACCACCCGTGAAATTAAACAGACTTAAAAAATATTTTTATTGAAAAATCTTTACACATATACATTCCATACATGGTATTCAATCAGTGGCTCACAATATCATCACATAGTTGTGTATTCATTGGCATGATCATTTTATAGAACATTTGCATCACTCCAGATAAGGGAATAGAAAGAAAAAAGAAAAAAACTCATACATACCATACTTTACCCCTCCCTCTCATTGACCAATATTTCCATTTACCCAATTTATTTGTCCCCCCTATTATTTATTTATTTATTTATTTAATCCATTTTTTTTTAAACTCAAAGGCCTATATCCTGGATAAAAGGAACATCAGACACAAGGCTTTCACAATCATATAGTTACATTGTAAAAGTTATATCTTTACAGTTGTCTTCAAGAATTGAGGCTACTGGAACACAGCTCAACAGTTTCAGGTACCTCCCTTCAGACACTTCAATACACCACAAATCTAAAAAGGACATCTATATAATGCATGCATAAAGATAACCTCCTAGACAACCTCTTAACTCTGAAATCTCTCATCCCTGAAACTTTATTTTGTCTCATTTGTCTTGCCCCTTGTGCCGGTTTGAAAGGATGTAGCCTAGAAAAGTTGTGTTTTAATCCTAATCCCATTTTACAAAGGCAGCCATTTCTTCTAATCCCGATTCAGTACTGTATGTTTGAAACTTCAATTACATTATCTCCCTGGAAATGTGATGCAATCAAGAGTAGCTGCTAAGTGGATGGTGACATGTCTCCACCCATTCCAGGTGGGTCTTGATTACTTTACTGGAATTCTATAGAAGAGGAGACATTTTGGAGAAAACTAGAGATTCATAGAGAGCAGAGAATGGCACAGCACCATGAAGCAGAGAGTCTACCAGCCAGTGACTTTGGGAGATGAAGAAGGGAAATGTCTCCCAGGGAGCTTGAGAGGAAGCTAGCAGATGACGCCGTGTTTGCCATGTGCCCTTTCAGCCAAGAAAGGAAACCCTGACCTGGTTCACCATGAGCCTTTCCACTTGAGAGAGAAACCCTGAACTTCCTTGGCCTTTTTGAATAAAGGTGTATTTTTCTGGATGCCTTATATTGGACATTTCTATAGACTTGCTTTAATTGGGACATTTGCATGGCCTAAAAACTGTTAACTAGCAACCTATTAAATTCCCCTTTTGAAAAGCCATTCCATTTCTGGTATATTACATTCTGGCAACTAGCAAACTAGAACACCCCTTTTGGTCAAGAAGTCTTTCTCAGTCTCTTGATGCTGGGTCCTGGCTTATCCCAGGATGTCTCTCCTATGTTGCCAGGAAAATTTACACTCCTTGGAGTCATGTCCCATGTAGGAGGGGGGCCAGTCAGTTCACCTGACAAGGTGACTTAAAGAGAGAAGCCACATCTAAGCAACAAAAGAGGTTCTCTGGGGGTGACTCTTAGGCTAATTTTAAGTAAGCTTAGCCTATCTTTTGTAGGAATAAATTTCACAGGGGAGAACCCAAAGATTGAAGACTAGGCCTATTGATTTCGTTATCCCTACTGCTTGTGAGAATAACAGAAATTCTCCAAATGGGGAAGTTGAATATTTCCTCCTATCTCCTGATACACCCAAGAGTACTTTGGAAATGATTCTTTATTCATTACCCAGATTACCATGGGATATATGGTGACATCAAACTAACCTGGACAAACCAATAAAATCTCATGTCCTATTCAAGGTTCCATATACTTATGGTGTTCAACTAAACTGACTATACAAGTTAATTTAGATGATGTACAACCCAAAATATAACTGTGCACCAAATAAATGTCTCTCCCTTTCATCTCCCATAGAAGTTGAAGTTTGAAAATATGGATGATATCTTTTACCCTGTATTCTGCTATACCTTAGCCCTATCCAGATCAGCTTCATTCATTTCTTTACTCAAAGTCTCATTACTTTTTCAACTTTTTAAACAGTTCCTGTATGTGGTACTGCTGACCTTCATAGGTTCCGAACTCTAATGGTGAGTCTCAGGTGTCACATAAATACCCGAAGTTTCTGGGAATGACCAGGTTATATACAAACAGCTCAGTACCTCAGAATTTAGAAATAACAGCTGCAACTCCTGAATTTATGTGACTGCTATAAGAGTTTATAATAGAGGACCCTTTACAAATAGGTCCCAACCTGATAACCTATGCTCTCTATTTTAGCTCGCCGAGTTTTTATATTGTAGTTAGTTCATATGATTGAGGCATGATAACTTTTGTCTTTCTGTTCCTGTCATTTCATTCAACATACAGTCCTTAAGTTTCATTCACCCAGTTGCATGCCTCACAACTTCCATTCTTCTTGCTGCTGCTCAATAGTCCATTGCATATACACACCATAGTTTCCCCTTCCATTCCTCAGTCACGGTACCTTTAGTTCACCTCCGTTCATTGTGGTTAGGGAACACTGCTGCCATAAACACCAATGTGCAAATGTCCATTTGTGTCCCTGCACTCAGGAATCATGTGGCAACCCCACACCTAGCCTCCTGTGGAAGCATCATACTGCCCACCAAGGGATTGCACCTCTCAGTTTCCCTACTAACAGTAAACAGGTACATCTCTTTCTCCACATTTTCATTAGCACTTGTTTCTCTCTGTTCATTTATAAATAGTTTAATTCACACATCATACAATCCAACCTAAGTTTATGGACATGCCTTCACCACCATAATCTATCTGAAGACATTTCCTTTTCTTCCACATATAATCCATACCCCTTTCCCATCCTCCCTACCCGTTGACATTTAGTTTTGGCATAATGCATTTATTACTTTTAGTAGAAGCAAATTACAATGTTATTGTTGACTGTAGACCCTAACTTGCATTGATAGTTCTTCTTCCTGTACACCATCTATATTCAACATCCTGCAATATTAACATTCATTTGTTCTCCCTCATACAAAAACATTTTTTTGTACATTTAATCACCATCATTGTCCACTCCAGGCATTACTGAAGTATACCATCTCAGTTTTTATGCTCCATCTTTCCTTCTGGTTTCATTCATGCCCCCAGCTCTTCTCCCTCTATCATACTCACATTCAGCATACTTTTATTACAAATTAAATAAATGGAAGGGTTCACTGCTGTGTTAGTTAGATTCAGTTGTCAACTTGGCCAGGTGAGCATACCTAATCTTGTTGCTGCGGACATAAGTCAATGGTAGGTGAACCTCATCTGTTGTCAATTACATCTGCAGTCAGCTAGGAGGCGTGTCTGCTGCAATGAGTGACGTTTGACTTAATTGGCTGGTGCTTAAATGAGAGATCACAATGTAACACAGCTAAGCAGCTCTGCATTCCTCATCTCAGTGCTTGCAGCTCAACCCAGGCCTTTGGAGATGTAGAAAGAAGTCACCCTGGGGAAAGTTGTTGGAACCCAGGGGCCTGGAAAGAAGACCAGCAGAGACCATCCTGTGCCTTTCACGTAAGAAAGAACCTCAGTGGAAAGTTAGCTGCCTTTCCTCTGAAGAACCAACAAAATAAATCCCCTTTTATTAAAAGCCATCTCTGGTGTGTTGCATTCCGGCAGCTAGCAAACTAGAACTGGAATACTAAATATAGTTAAGATGTCAATTCTACCCAAACTGATTTGTAGATTCAACACAATACCAATTAAAATCCCAACAACTTTCTTTCCAGAAATAGAAAAACCAATAACCAAATTTATTTGGAAGGTAAGCATGCCCTAAATAGTAAAAAATATTTTGAGAAAGAAAAATGAAGTGGGCGGTATCACACTACCAGATTTTAAAGCATATTACAAAGCTACAGTGGTCAAAACAACATGGTACTGGCATAAAGATAGATGTACTACCCGATGGAATTGAGTAGAGTGTTCAGATACAGGTCCTCTTGTCTATGGACAATTGATCTTTGGTAACACAGTCAAGCCAACCCCACCTGGGACACAGCAGCCTCTATAATAAATGGTGCTGGGAGAACTGGATATCTATATGCAAAAGAATGAAAGAAGATCCATATCTCACACCCTATACAAAAACTAACTCAAAATGGATCAAAGACCTAAACATTAAAGCTAAGACCGTGAAACTTTTAGAAGAAAATGTAGGGAAATACCTTATCAAACTTGTAATAGGAGGCAGTTTCCTAGGCCTAATACCTGAAGCACGAGCATGAAAGAAAGAAATAGACAAATGGGAACTCATTAAAATTAAACACTTTTGTGCATCAAAGAACTTTGCCAGGAAAGTAAAAAGGTAGCCTATGCAATGGGAGACAATATTTGGAAACCGCATATCAGATAAGGGTTTAGTATTCAGAATATATAAAGAGATTCTTCAACTCAACAACAAAAGGACAACCAACCCAATTAAAAAATGGGCAAAAGACATGAATGGAAACTTCTCAGAAAAGGAAATATACTTGGCAAAAAGGCATATGAACACATACTCAACTGCACTGGCTGTTGGAGAAATGCAGATCAAAGCCAAATGAGATATCATCTGATGCCCACTTGAATAGCCATTATCAAAAAAAAAACAGAGCACAACAAATGCTGGAGTGAATGTGGAGAAAGAGGCACACTTATTCACTGTTTGTGGGAATGTACAACCACTTTGGAAGGCAGTTTGGTGGTTCCTCGGGAAGCTAAGTATAGAATTGCCATATGATCCAGCAATCCCATTACTAGATATATACTCACAGGACCTGAGGGCATGGACACAAGTGGACATTTGTACACCAATGTTTATAGCAGCATTATTTACAATTGCCAAGAAATGGAGACAGCCCAAATGTCCATCAATGGGATGAGTAGCTAAACAGCTGTGGTATATATATATACATATATATGGAATATTATGGAATATTATGGATATACATATATCATGGAATATTATGTATCTGTAAGACAGAATAAACTTAGACTTTTAGTCTAGATATCTTGGATGCAAATATTACAAAGATTAAACTGTATTTATGAAACAGTCTAAATATCTCATTACTTCTAAAAGTTGAAGAGATTACTGAGACTTTGAATAAAATACACAGGATGATAAATGTAGACATTTAAATGAAAATAGATAAATGTATCAATAGGGAAGGCTGCTTCTTTAGAAAAAATGCATATACTCACATTAAGAAATAAAAAAAAATTCAGGATAACTATCTTGGAAGAAATTGAGAAAGAATAGACTTTTAGGAAAATACAACTGAAATATGTTTGGCAATCGGATGAAATAGGATACAATGTCATATAAATAATGAGTAGTAGTATCTTTTTTTTACTTTTTCCCATAGACTATATGTAAATTCTTTCAACTGTTTTCCTCAAAGCATAATTAATTACCATGACAAGCTTTAAAATCCTTTTAAAGTAATGTGTAGTCTGTCAATTTTACCCCAAGACTAGGAAAAGGAGGGTCCCCTGGTAAAGTCCTAATTCAAGAGAGAAGGAATGTTTGATATTATTAATGTCTCTTATCACTTACTTCTAGAGGCCAACCTAAGTAAAGTTAGGGCTGGGAGAAAGGATCCTATTTTCTGCTTCTCCATCCATCAGCCTACCTGAATTGCACCATTTTCTGAAACTTAACTGTTTAGAAAAACAAAAATCTAAATTTATAACTTGAAAAGAAATAGCAGAGGGAGGAAGGTTTTTCTTGTTTTTTTGTTTTTCACATTATCTAGAGATTTTCTTCATTAAAGCGATTTTCTTTAGAGTTCTTAGTTTTTCAACTAATTGCTGAGAAGGTGGCATGATCCCCTACAAGCTACTTATAGAACATTATGTAATACAACTGCAGAGTAATATGCCTTTCAATTCACATGGTACATGCCAAAACCTAGATTACATGTCATAGGGCATAAAACAGGTCTAGAAACTGATTGGAATCATTCACAGTATATTATCTGCCCATATGGATTTTAAATTAGAAATCAATAGTGATATGATATCTATGAGAACCTCAGACACATAGAAATTAAAGAGCACAAGTCTAAAAACCTCCTGGTTTGAAAACAAAACAGTAAGGGAAATTAGAGCATTTTTTAACTGAAGAGTTATGAAAATGAGGCATTACAAAATTTGTGGACAGCAGGTCAAATGATGCTTGTAGTGAAATTTTAGCTTTAAATCATTATTTTTGAAAGGAGGTAAGGTTTAAAATGGATGTTTCCACCTTAAGATGCTAGGAACTGAAGAGCCAAGTAAGTCCAAAGTACCTAAAAGGAAAAAAAATAAAGAAAAGAAATCAACAAAATAGAAAAACTTAAACAATAGTGACAGTTAACAATAGAGAAAATTAACAAGCTCAATTGGTTCTTTAAAAGACAATCAAAATCCATAAAATCCTGGTTAAACCACTAAAAACAAAAGAGATAAAATGCAAATTATAATGCCAAAATGAAAGACAGGTTAACTCTTCAAATCCTGAAGACAGTAAAAAGATAAACAATATTACAAAAAACTATATACCAAAAAATTCAACACCCTAGTTGAAATAGACACATTTCTTGAAAAGTACAATTTTTCTAAATCAAATCAAGGTGAAACAAAAAAAAATTTTGTTTAATCTATAAAATAATCAATTACCTACTAAAAACCTTCACACAGAGAAAATTTCCATTACGAGATTAATTTACTGATGAAACTATCAAACATTTAAGAAATAAATACCATGAATATTAATTGTCAAAAGGAAAAGGAATCAGAGGAAACACTTCTCAACTAATTGTATTAGGTCTGATATCAAAAGCTGACAAAGACTTTGTATGAACAAGAAAATTACAGGCCAATATCCTCGGGAACATAGATGTAAAAATAGTTAACAAAATATTAGCAAATTTAATCAAATAGAATGTAAAAAAGATTAAATCATGACCAAGCAAGAAGTTTATGCCAGGATACAAGGATAGTATAAAATTAAAAAATTAGTCAATATAATGCTCCATATTAATAAAGGAAAAAATCAACTGAGCATCTAAAAGATGAAAAAAAATTCATGTGACAAAATTTAATGACAATTTATGAAAAAACTTGCCATCAAATGTGATACTTAGGCTTTGGTATCAACTTGGCCAGGTGATAGGTTCAATTGTCTGGTCAGGCAAGCACTGGCCTAACCAATAGAGAGAGTTGAGAGTTGGGGTTGTGAGAAATTTAGAATGGGGCAATCAGGTTTGGTTTAGGATGATGCTGATGAGACTAGTTATGTGAAATTGAGAAGATGCAACTGGGATTCAGAGCAAAGCATCTTTTTATAAAATTAAGTGGAGAAGGAATTCTGAAGAGTAAAGGGCATCGATTAGACCTAAGGATGAAAAAGAATGATAGCTACAGTTTTTTGAGTGATAATTTTGTCCCATGAATTATACTATCTTATAAAAAATTAACACAGTTTTTGGAAAGGATATCACATGGGGCTGAAAGGTAGACCCCACATTAGGTCAGCGAATAACTTAGAATGTGGCAGAGGGACATGGAGTGGATATGAGCTTATAAGTCCTAATAAGCATGTTAATCTTCTGAAAAGTGTCTTGAGTTCTAAGAATGTGTCTATATCTAAATCATCTATTAGTACTTAGCAATTCCCATTTAGTGTATTATGTGTGAACAAGTTAGAATGTTGTAGTTATATGTGGTTATATTCTATGGCCGTCATGGGTTTGGATATTGGGTACTATAGGAAAAGTCAAACGAGAATGGCTATGAATCTCAGAGGCAAGAACTATTTATGTTATGTGCTATTTATTTTCTGAGTGGGTAATCCATTCACAAGAATGAACATTTTTAAAAAGGTTCTAAGTGATACACCATAGAGAGCCTCCCTCCCCACCTGTGTTAATAAGCTATTTCCCTTAGTGGAGGTTAAATTGTTCTTGAGAAATTCTCTGTGTGATTGAAGATGATTGTATGTGTGTATATAGGTATATATTTATATATAAAACCTATATATAGACTTATTTATATAACATATTATCCAATGTCTATATAACATATTATATCTATATATACTTAGTATGTATTATTTGCTTAGCATATGTTCCTAGATGTGGAATTTATGGATCAAAAGTCATGCATATTTATATCTGCAATATAAAAGGAAGATGTTTGATGATTTATAGAGTTCAGATAATGTATTATACATATTCCCCATCTAAGGATAATTACTACAATTTCATTCCGACAAAACAAAAATAAACCAAAATACAGTCCTTAAAAAGGGTGAAAGGGGGTGCATGGGTGGTTCGATGGCAGAATTCTCACCTTCCATGTGGGAGACCCTTGTTCGATTCCTGGACCTTCCCCCACCCCACCCCAAAAAGGCAAAAAGGAATGGAAGAGGAGAAGTACTAATGACAATCAATGAATAGATATACAGAATTATAGACATATTAGTAAATAAAGACTGATGATGCAATTTGAATAATATAAGGGCTGAAGAAGAATTTTCAAAAAGACATATTTAAAGAGAACTCTAAACACTTCTAAATTATCTAAGTAAAATTCAATAATCTGAAGTGGGATAGAGATGGGAGAGTAGAACGATTGTATTGCTGCCCTTTTCTTTGCGTGTTTGAGGAATAATAGGGGATTAGAGAGCATCCCAGTAGAGAAAATAGCCTATCTTTAGGAGTAAACTTGTTTGGTCCTTTGTATATTATGACAGTAGGAAAAGAGAAGGTAACCGTTTATGGAATGAAGAAAATGAATAAGAGAGTTCATATTAATGAGGAAAAAGAATAGTGAAAGATGACTTGATCATCCACCAAACATAAGGAGGTAGAAAAAAAGGGGATGCAACAATGTAAGGTAAGTATTAAACATGAAAGTATGATGGAAGGAATATATTTAGATTAAACGTGAGTGGACTGAATAACCCCCAAAAAAGCAGAGACTGCAAAGAAGAGATTAAAAACTTAATTCCAGTTATATGTTGTCGATAAGTAGGATAGTTTAGCAAAATAAAAATTGAAAATAAAAAATAAATGGATATGTGAAGAGATAAAAAGAAAAGACAAACTAAAAGAAAGCTGGGATTGAGAAATATTTGTATTATAAAAATGGAATTTTAAGGTTGAAAGTACCAAATAGGATAAAGATATATCAAGCAATGATAAAGGTCACAGTTTGTCAAGATGATTTATCAGCCATAAATTAGTATACACTAAACAACATAGAAGCTAAATACATAAAACAAAATAGCCTTAGAAATATAAGGAGAATTTGATTACAATAATATGTAAAATAGATTAAAACTGGAAGACCCACATAAATAATTATTTCAGAGAGTTGAATAATCCATGCAATGGACCTGATACTGTTTATATGCATATATGTGTGCATGTATATAAAACCACATGCATTTATTTAAAAACATATTCCTCCCAAAGATAATTCACATTTTTTGCTACCATTTATAAAATGGACCACTATGTGGTCACCATAAAGCTCAAAGCTAGTAGAGAATTTATAGGTTACATTTTGTTATCATAATAAAATAGAATTGGAAAGAAATAATGAAATGGAACCAAAATAGCTAATCACTAGTTAACTAAGTAAAACACAAAGAAATAACCATTTGGTTGAAGAGAAAATTAAAAGAAAACCAAAAAAGTATCTGGAAACTAATGAAAAGAGCATTCACATCAGAATCTAAAACACACAGCAAAAGGTATACGTAAGCACCTTCATTAATAGATAATAAAGGTGAAAACTAAGGAATCTTATTCTTATTTCTTGGAATTAGAAAAATAAACTCAAAAGCTCGGAAAAATAAATTTAGAAAGACAAAGACATAAATTAATGAAACAAACACACAAAAAAGAAGAGAGAATAAATCTATACCCAAAGTTTTGTTTTGAGAAGAACTGTCATACAGGAAAATCTGTTGTGAACCTAATAAAGGAAAAACATCACATAAGAATAGTAATGAAAAAGGAGCTAGAACTTCTCATATAAAAGTCACTAAAAGAATGATAAGGAATGTTATATACAACTATATGAGAACACATCTGAGCCAGGTGGAAGTGAATAATATTCTAGAAAAATTTAAAATGCCAAAATCAGCTGTTCTCAAATCACTGCGATATATACAGTCTTGCTTGATCCTGACCAATCACCTTTTACATCTGGTATTTCTTGATATGTTAGTATTGTCAACCTGATTACAAGGTATCCTCTTTGCTAAATGAGTGGTTAAAAGTGAGTCTGTAGCCGAACTGCTTAAGTGTAAATCCTGTCTTTATCATTTATAACTATATGACTTTGATACTAAGCAAATTATTTAATTTCTCCATGTCTTAATTTCTGCCTGAATAAAAATGGGGATGGTGATGTTAATAATGAAATAACCATCTCAGAGTGTTGCTGTTTCACTTGAAATTAGGTAATGCACATAGAAAACAATTAGTAGAGGATTGGCACAGGGTAAAAAATATTTTATCTTTGATATTCACTTAATCAACAAATGTTTCTACTAACTATGTGTCTATTCTAGGTTCTAGGATTGTGGATAATGGACAAGAAAGTACCTTCCCTTATAAAGCATAATTCTAAGACAGATAAGAGAGACAATAAACGTAACGCACTATAATTCCAGGGACTGACAAGAACTTTGATTTACTATGTGGTGGTGTGTGGTCAATATGCGATGGTTTGCTGTTCAGTTAACACTTAACACTTAACTTAACACTCATTTTTGTAATAACCTCCAGTATACTTAAGTGATGAGGAATGAGAAAAAAAAAAAGGTTAGACTTCCTCAAGGGACAGTTAGGTTTGGATCTTAGCTCTGCTATTTATGATTTACCTTTGATCAAGTTTTTTTTTTTTTAAGTTTTCTGCTTTCAGTTTATCTGGAAAATGTGGGTGACAACTCTCTTTTAGAACCATGGTGAAATTAAATTAATTTAAAACATATTGATGTGCTCAATCCATGTTAGTTTCCTCTTCCCATCCCTCTCTCCATTCCTACCTTCTCCTCTGTTCATTCTTCCTTTTTTCCTTTGGTCTTTTCTTTCTTCATTTTCTACTTCCCCTGTGAGTATGGCACTTGTGCAATGGTACATATTTGAAAAGAATCACAGTAAGATGTATATTATGCTTTAACATGCCCTGATATCCTACAGGTAAAAGAAAATCAGTAAAATGGAATGGGAAAACCAAACTATTCTGATAGAATTCTTTCTGAAAGGGCTTTCCGGTTACCCAAGGCTTGAGCTACTCTTTTTTGTCCTGATCTTGATAATGTACGTGATCATCCTCCTGGGCAATGGCACTCTTATTTTAATCAGCATCCTGGACTCTCACCTCCACACCCCTATGTACTTCTTCCTGGGGAACCTCTCCTTCCTGGACATTTGCTACACCACCACCTCCATCCCCTCCACGTTGGTGAGCTTCCTCTCAAAAAGAAAGACCATTTCCTTCTCTGGCTGTGCAGTTCAGATGTTCCTTGGTTTGGCCATGGGGACAACAGAGTGTGTGCTCCTGGGCACGATGGCCTTTGACCACTGTGTGGCCATCTGCAACCCTCTGCGATATCCTGTCATCATGAGCAAGGATTCCTATGTGCCCATGGCAGCTGGGTCCTGGCTTGCAGGGGTTGTCAACTCTGCAGTACAGACGGCATTAGTAGTACAATTGCCATTCTGCAGGAATAAAGTCATCAATAATTTATCCTGTGAAATTCTTGCTGTCATGAAGTTGGCTTGTGCTAACATCTCAGAAAATGAGTTCATCATGCTTGTGGCTACAGCATTATTCATACTGACGCCACTCTTATTAATCATTGGATCTTACACATTGATCCTTGCCAGCATCCTCAAAATTCGCTCTTCTGGGGGGAGAACCAAAGTCTTTTCCACCTGCTCAGCTCACTTGACTGTGGTGATTATATTCTATGGGACCATTCTCTTCATGTACATGAAGCCCAAATCTAAAGAGTCTCTTAATTCAGATGACTTGGATGCTACTGATAAGCTAATATCCATGTTCTATGGAGTGATGACTCCCATGATGAATCCTTTAACCTACAGTCTTAGGAACAAGGATGTGAAGGAGGCAGTAAAGCACCTACTGAGAAGAAGAGTTTTTAAAAGTTAAATGAGAAAGGGACAGGCCATTTTATTATCACAATGTAGAAATAAATTGGGGAATCCCTCAGCTGTGAGGTTTATGAGATAGCAGTCATCCTATCCTCAAAGAATCAAAGAGGTTTTTGCTGCAATTTCAATTGTTTTCCAAGGCTTTCAAGTTCCAGAGTTACAGAATATTCTTCTTTTGTGTAGGGCATAATGAAACTAAATAAATAGATGTATTTATGTTTTCTAGGAGTCAATGATTGTAGTGTTTTTTTTTTTTAAGAACTTGATTGTGAGGAGGTAGTAGAGGGATTGTGTAATAGAGCGAAACCAATTAGAGGGAGATTTCAAAACAAGAGGAAGTTACACTGGTTTTAATTATTTTTGATAAGAATTATTTAAAAAACATTGCATACTTATACTTTCTTACATTTCCACAAGGCAATATTAAATCTTATTTTAGATTTCTTTGATAACTCACTTAGAATTATGAACTTTCAATATTATAATGACTAAAAGTATTTTCTTTGCTGCGTATTCATATATGTAATGCTGATTGTCCTCTGCACACATAGCCATGCACTGCTAAACTTTTTCTTTCTGGAATGATACTATTTTTATGTTTTTTTGGTCCATCTCTCACCATGAGGCTTTTAAGTGATTCTTGTTTTCTCCTTTCAATATATATGACGTTAACAGTCTTTTTTCCAAGTCTTTCTGATATGTGAAATCTAAATGCTTTGCTCTTGTAACCAAATAACTGATTTTTAAAGCTCTATGAAAACTAAATGTTAATAACATTTGAGTCAAACCTCCATGGCTGAAAGTCGAGCTGCAGCTTTCCTTCTGTCTCACTGCCTGTCTTTCCATGAGGCATGTTACTGATCCAAGAGGATTGTTTTATTGGGGAAAGCTGGACCTACCATCTACATGGTTTTATATTTGATTATCTGGGATTCATATTTTCTTTCATCTCTCATAGTGACCTTTAGGCTTTTATGTATATATGTGTGTGTGTATATATATATATATATGTGTGTGTGTGTGTGTGTGTGTGTGTGTGTGTGTATGTATATATAGTCTTTATCATTTTATTTCTTTTTTATCCAACTTTCACATTTCATATTTTCATTCATTAGTCTTAATATTTATTTTAACATTATATATTTTTTGTTTTATCTGTTATATTAGCTTCAGAATTATTTATTTTATGTTTTATGAAGTTTAACTTATATTTTTACAAAATATAGCAAAATTTTAATTAAGGTCCTTTTGTTAGACAGATTTCTGTTTAATTGTTTAGCTTTTTAGCTTTATTTACAATCCCACATTATTTGGTTATTCACTTCTAATTTATATACGTTTTAAATTATTCTTGGTTTTATATTTTATCCTGTTCCTTTTGAAATTTAAAATATCCCTCATTAACTTTTAGCTGCAAACTAAACTTAAAAACATCACACCACAAACAAAGTTAAAGGCCTTCTTTATTTGATTTCATTGTCATTTTACTTCTACCCGATTCCTTGAATCAGATTTTCAAAACTGTTTGTAATGGTTTTCTGAGAATCTCTGCCATGAAATCACAGGTCAATTTTTCTTAGGTCCTACATCTAACTTTGAAAAAAAGAGAATTGACTTAGACTGTGTGTTTTCTGACATATTATGCCATCTAGTTATTAGACAGGAAATAAAAGTTAATGTCTCTAATATAGAGAACTTTTAGACATTGGTGAACTGAGCAAAAATTTCTGTCAGTCTACCCAAGAAGGCCGTACAAGATTTGATTGTCAAATCACAGTAGAGATTTTGTATGTAGGTTCACAGCATTGCTTTTACATCATGTAAATATAATTTGTTCAATTTACAATTTCTTTCTTAGAAATTGAACAGTTTCTTTCTTAGAAGTCTAAATTGAACAACTTCTTTCTTAGAAGGTTCAAATGTATTATTTTGTGTGTGTGTGTGTTGCACTCTTTGTAATTTTCTTCCATCATGATGGTCAAGGAGAAGCTGGTGATAGCAGGGTTTATCTAAAATCAGGATTTTAAAACAGGATCTAAATTGTTTCACTGATTCATGGTTTGCTGAGTGTGTAGGATTCGGTATTAAACAATTTAGACCTCTTCAAAAACTGGACTCACCATAGTGCTTATTGGTCCTCTTTGGAAAGTACTTACAGAAGGGAGACTATAATTTTATGAACTTCCTCTGACCTTCCTCGGAAAGAGCAATGTGCCATTCTGAGGAACATGGAGGGTGACTTATTTTCACCCTTCTTGACTGAGGAGAATTATTAGAGGCTTCTGGCTGTGGCCGACCATCTCTTATTCTGGGCCATGTTTAGGCTTCACTGCTAATAATCTCTGCCTGTTCTGGAACATCTTTTCTTGTCAATGCCGTTCTTTGTCCAATTTGCTTTATCCCATGCATGGATGTATCTCCCCTTCATTCTCTGAAGTACGGCTGGTTCTGGGCTTCTACTTATTAGCTGAAGATCAGGAAGATAAAAAGGAATGACAATGCAGAAAAATAAGAAAAGAAAACCCGAGTTACACTTCAGATCCTAACTAGGACAGTTCACCATAACCTCTCATGAATTGTCCTTGTCTTGCATCTCTCTCCTTAGCAGCCTCAGTCTTCTGTTATGTTAATGGGTCTTCCTGTGCATCAGATTAGAATTAAATTTACATATATCATTACCCTGAGTCTGAGAACCCTGTGATATCTGGCCCAGAGATTATTTCTCCAGTCTGACCCTACTTATCTCTGAAGCTTTGAAAGTGATCAAGTGCAGGACAAAATTTAATAATAGCTGTGAGCCCTGGGACACATGGGTACTGTTTGTGGCTCTGGTGACAAGGAATGATGCCTATTTAATTTATATCAGTTGTCCTGGTGCAATTACTAAGAGTAGTCCCTTTCACTGTCAGAAGTGACCCCGTTTGGGTCATCTCATGTATGGTCACCCTAAGCAGTAGGGCCTATTAGAGCAGCAAGAACATCAGATGCTAGGGAAGTGATTAGAATGACTCCCACTATGCTGTGGTGGCAGTGTCCTGAGGGAACGGAGTGTGCATGTAATATCTAGCACATGCTAGACACCCGCAGAAACCTTCCAAAAAACTGGGTGGGATTCACCGAATTTCAAGATTCTCCATTAGGAAAATTGTCACTGAAATATTGTGCAGTGCTGGGAGGTGCGACAATGGCTCAGTGACAGAGTTCCCGCCTGCCATGCTGGAGACCCGGGGTCATTTCCTGGGGCCTGTCCATGAAAAAAAAATTGTGCTATGCCCACTCAAAATAGTAAATTTCCATGTATCTATGGCCTTAACTCAGGCAATAATTCACAAGCATGGTCAGTTACTATTCTTGGTATCTCCTTTTTTTGATAATAAAGCTGTATAATCTGTTCATCAAAACAACTGTCCCTTTCTTCTTTATTGTGGAGAGACTGCCAAATATCTCATCTAAAATTGATATATGGTTGTTAAATAACATGTAAAAGAATGGGTCCAAAACAGCTCTGTGTTTCCCCACTGGGAAATGTTTGCTGTTTTTTTTAGAAGATTACCCTTATTGGATTTGCCCTTTTTGAGTTGAGGAGTATGGAATGAAAATATATTTTGAGCTTGCACACATTGGCACATAACTCATTCTTAATATTAAGTATTAAAAACATAATCAACAGGAAACATTCGTAAATATAAGTGTTCTCTCATGAATTATAACAAATATTGTCACATTGCAAGTTGCTAATAATAGGGTGGTATATTGAAATAAATGCACCTGATGCAAACTATGCAAACACATAACAGTAATATTCTAATATTCTTTCATCAATTGTAACAAAGGCATCACATCAATTCAAAGTGTCAACAATAGGGGGTGTTCTTGCATGACTTTTATGTAAATCTACACTTCTCTAATAAAAAATTCTGCAACCAATGAGGCTTATTAGGAGAAGTCAGAAGAGAGAGAAAGAGCTGAGTACAGCTCAGCACAGCCTAGTACAATTTAGCTCAGAGCTCATAGCCAGCTCATACCTAGACATTTGGAGATGCAGAAAAAATCACCCTGGGGAAAGCTATTTGAACCTAGAAGCCACGGGTGAAGGCCAGCAGACATCACCATATGCCTTCCCATGTGACAGAGAAAGATAAGGTAAAGCCAGCATAATCCCCTTTATAAAGTCAGTCTGTTTCTTGTGTATTACATTCCAGTTGTATTAGCAAATTAAAACTGATTTTGGTACCAGAGGAGTAGGGTGTTGCTGCATTTGCAAATACCAAATATGTTGGAATGGCTTTTTAAATGGCTAGGGGGAGGATTCTAGAAGTATAGTGAGAAGCTTGATAGAAAAACCTAGATTGCTTTGAAAACAATTATGAACTCTACTCCCCTGATGCCTTAAAGGAGTGTTGCTGCAAATTGGAAGGAAGGCAATCCTTGTTTTAAGGTGGAAGAAAATTTGGAAAACTTGAATCCTGGTGCTGGATGAAAGGGAGAATTTGAATGTGATGATCTGTGACACTTGGCTGAGGGAATTTCCAAGTTAAAGGTGAAGGACTCAGCTTAGTTTCTTTTTGATTTGTATAGTAAAGTGCAACAAGAAAGGGGTAGGCTAAGAACTGAACTTTTGGATACAAAGAACCCAGAAATTGATGGTTTGGGAAATTCTGGGCTTCCAGAAAGTTAGACCCCAGAGAATAGTGCCCCACGTTAGGATTTAACCAAGCATGAAACTAGTCAGTCATTACAAGACATGCCCAGATTGGAGATGGAGTTATCCAGAAAGTTATTTGTGGAAAGTCCCATTGTCTGATATTTTTTATCTCTCGGTGCTACATGCCAAGTCAACAAATATTGTGTGAGACCTATGTAAGTGCAACCACTGCCAGTCTGTACTGGAAGTGACTGAAAATGGACAGTTAGAAGGAAAAATGACCCCAGAGGGAGTACCATGGAAGCTAAAGTCTGAAGCCAAAAAACCTCAGGCCAAGATAGCAGATCCACCTGTGCATGTGGAGGGTATGAGTTTGCCCCAGAGGCAGAGGGCAGGCCTTCTGTCTCAATGTTCTGGAAGAGTTCTCATTCTCCAGGCCTTGGAGAGGGTGGAGTACACTACCTGGGGATTAGAGGTAGCCTGGCTGCCACCCCACTTTTCTGAAGGCATTGAGTATGTGCCCCAGAGATGGCAGAGAATTCAGGTGCCATCCAGATGCACGAGGAGGGTGAGGCCAAGAAAAAAGGTGGTCTCTCCAATGTTCCTCATGTTGCAACCCTCGTCCTAGTGTTTGGACAGAACAGGGCCAATGCATAGGGCCTTGGAAAGGGTGGGACTGCTGCTTTCCAAAGCCTGTGAATGAATAACTCTCAGACTTTTAAGTCTAATGGAGTTTTCCCTGCAGGTTTTCAGAATTGTTTAGGTCTGGTGACTCCTTTTTTCCTTCCAATTTCTTCTTATGGTTATGGGATCATTTATCCTATGACTGTTCTCCTTTGCATTGTGGAAGCAGATAACTCACTCTTAGTTCACTGGTCCACACCAAGAGAAGAATTTTGCTTTGAGACAGACCATGCCTGTAACCCACTTTGATGAGATTTTGTACTATTTTTGAGTTTGTATTTGCATTATTAGTGGAATGATTTAAGGTTTTTGTGACATTGTGGTGCAATGGGTGTATTTTGTATATGGAAAAATTTAGTGCATTATATGCATGACAGATGAGCACTGTTAGGAAAAAAAAACTGTCTCTTATTGTTTTCTATTTAGAGATTAAGTATGATCTGAAGTGATGTGTGTTTTCCAAGTTGACAAGGGGTGGTTACAGTCGTTGTTAGGTTCAGGTGTCGACTTGGCCAGGTGATCGTGAATTTCAGCTATGGCTGATTACATCTGTTATTGGCTGTTCTAGTTTGCTAGCTGCCAGAATGCAATATACCAGAAACAGAATGGCTTTTAAAAAGGGGAATTTAATAAGTTGCTAGTTTACAGTTCTAAGGCTGTGAAAGTATCCAGATTAAAACAAGTCTATAGAAATGCCCAATCAAAGGCATCCAGGGAAAGATACCTATGTTCAAGAAGGCTGAGGACAATTAGATTTCTCTTTCAGCTGGAAGAGCACATGATGAACATAATGGCATCTGCTAGCTTTCTCTTCAGGCCTCTTGCTTCATGAAGCTCCCCAGGAGGCGTTTTCCTTCTTCATCTCCAAGGGTTGCTGGTTGGTGGACTCTGTGGTTCTCTCATCCCTCTGTTGTGGTTCTGCAGCTCTCTCCTCATTATCCAAAATAACTCTCTCCAAAATATCTCCTCTTTTATAGGATTCCAGAAAACTAATCAAGACCCATGTAGAAAGGGTAGAGACATACCTCCATTTAATCAAGTTTAATACCCACAATTGATTGAGTCAAGTCTGCATGGAGATAACCTAATCAAGTTTCCAACTGATAGTACTGAATAGTACAAGATTGATTGGGATTAAAACACGCCTTTTCTATGGTACATAAATCCTTTCAAACCATCACATTGGCCAAGTGGTGTGCCCTCCACAATAAATGAGGCTTAAAAGGAAGAGAAACAGCTCAGTATAGCTCAGCACAATCCAGCAAAGCACAATTCAGCTCAAGCTCAGAGCCCAGAGCTCAGAGCCAGCTCAGACCCAGATGGTTGGAGATACAGAAAGGAATTTCCCTGGGGAAAGCTGTTTGAATCCAGAAGCTGGGAGTGAAGGTCAGGAGACATTTCCATGTACCTTTCCATATGAAGAAAAAGCCAAAAGAAAGCCAGCTGCCTTTCCTCTGAAGAACTGTAAATTTTTATCTAAATAAATCCCATTTACAAAAGTCAATCTATTTCTGGTATATTCCATTCTGGAAGCACTAGCAAACTGAAACATATATAGATGTAATATAAAAAAAAATACGACTATTGCAAGCCGAAAAACTACAACATAACATTGTTGAGTTTATAACATATATATGTGATACTTATTACAACTACAGCATAAAGAGAGGGGAAGGTGATAAACAAACTATACATTTATCATAAACTGAGGGTTTAGCCTATAGGAGTGAGGGAAAATAATGGGGTACAAGAGAGTTTGATGAGAGAGTAGCTTATGAACAAATCTGGGGGCCAGGCTGAGAATGACGTTATCAACATAAGGATCAGGGCTCACACGTGTAAAGAAAAGTTTAGAGACAGGAGTATTTGGGCTTTCAGATCTTTAGTAGAGGCAGTTAGTCCATCAAGAAGTAAGAAAGGAAAACAAAGGTCTCATTCTGAGAGTTGGTGGCTACAGTTTAAGATTTCAGAGGTAGAGCAGCCTGGGTGCTTCCACTGTATTTTTTCATGCATGCCTTTATTTTATTACTCATCTACCCCTTCACTGGAAAAGGGGGTGTCAGCCCCAAGGTAATAACACTCACATGGTCACAATGCAAGTTATACAGTTATACAATTATTATCAAAGATCAAATCTACTGGAACACAGTTTAAAAACTTCAGGTATTTCCTTCTGGCTATTCTAATACACTAGAAACTAAAAGGAAATATCTATTAAGTGGGTCAGTAATCATAATCATTTGTAATATTCTAATTTATCAGTTACAGCTACCCTCTTTCATGTGATCATTCTCTTAGTCTTCAGGAATATCTGGACAATGAACATTCTAATTTCTTCATGCCGAAGGGTTTTTTGACATTATGGAGTAGAGGAATGAAACTGGTTCCTATTCTTGGAGAGCCTCGTACCTCTGGTTTCATCTTGCATGGGAGTCATCAGGAGACTTGAAATTCTGAAATAATAAACTTAATAGAAAAAACTTTTATGAAGTCTTAGATAGAGCCCAGGGTATTCTTTAGGGGGTTCAGGAATACTCTCGGTTGGGGTTTGTTACATTGTGGCAATTTGCAATATTTGGCTCAAGCTTGCATAAAAGTAACCTGCAGAATGATCTCTCAACTCTATTTGCAATCACTTAGCCCTTGTAACTTTACTTTGCTCCACTTCTCTTTCCTATTTGGCCAGAAGGCATTGTCAATCCCATCCTGCTGGGGTCAGGCTCATCTCTGGAGTTATGTTCCCTGTTGCCAGGGAGACTTACACCCCTTGGGGCCATAACTCCATATGGTGGAGGGTTTATTTGCAGAGTTTGTCTCAGAGAGAGGTCACAACTGAGCAACAAAAGAAGGTCTGTGGGGGTGGCTCATAGCATAATTATAAGTAGACTTAGCTTTTCCACTACAGAAATAAATTTCTTAAGGGCAATCCTCAAAATCGAGCACCTTGCTCATTAAATTGGAAGTCCCTAATTCTTAAAAGAATATCAGGAATTCCACAGGTGGGGAGATTTAATAGTTCTTCATTTTTTTTTTCATTTCCTCATGTGGCAATTTGCAATATTTGGCGGAAGCATGCATAAGCATAACCTCCAGAATGACCTCTCAACTCTATTTGCAATCACTTAGCCCTTGTAACTTTACTATATTCCACTTCTCTTCCCCTTCTGACCAAGAAGGCATTGTCAATCCCATGATGCCGGGGTCAAGCTCATCTCTGGAGTTATGGTCCATGTTGCCAGGGAGACTTATACCCCTTGGAGTCATAACCCATTTGTTGGAGGGTTTATTTGCAGAGTTTGGCTTAGAGAGAGGTCACAACTGAGCAAAAAAGGAAAGTCTCTGGGGGGTGGCTCATAGCATAATTATAAGTAGACTTGGCTTTTCCATTATAGAAATAAATTTCTTAAGGGCAATCCTCAAGATTGAGTGCTTGGCTCATTAAATTGGAAGTCCCTAATTCTTAAAAGAATATCAGGAATTCCCCAGGTGGGGAAATTTAATAGTTCCTCATTTTTTCTCCATTTCCTCAAGTGACTTGGTTAACTCTTAAAAATTTTTTCTGTCCCAATACTTTGGAATGTATCAGGGTATTACAATAATCTATACAGAAAAAGCAGATCTCATTACCTATTCTAGGGTCCATGTAACTAGTTTGTTTGAATACAATGACCAGAGAGGTTAAATTAGATAGTGTGGAACAGGGAATTTAAATTTTGGACAAAATAAGCATGTCTTCCCTTGGTTTCACACAGATATTGAAGTTTTAAAACACCAACAATATCATCCTTTACCTTGTATGCTGATTTACCTTAGTCCTAACCAGATCAGTGTAATTCATATTTCTAATTGAAGTCTGATCTCTTTTTAAGCTTTTCTAACAGCTGCTGTCTGGAGTAATGCTGACTTTCAGAGCTGCATAACTTATATCGAGTTTCAGATATCATACAGATAACCCAACGTTTCAGGGAATAACCAGGTTATACACAAAGAGCTCTGCAAATCAGAATTTAGAAATAACAGTTAAACTGAGGAATAAATGTGAGCTTACAGTCTAGGAACCTTTACAATGAGCCTTCTTGAACATTCTGTATTCCTTATTCATTGATTGCCCATTCTCTGCCTACTTGCTGTCTCCTGATAACCTATGATCTCGAATTTAAATCTCACTGTTAGCTCATTATAGTTAGTTTATTTTGATGAGAACATACAATATTTGTTCGTTTGCTTCTGGCTTATTTCACTCAACATAATGTCTTCAAGGTTCATTTGCCTAGTTGCATACCTCATAACTTCATTACTTTCTCAGCTGTGTAATATTCCATCATATGTCTACACTACATTTCACCCCTCTCCTCAGCAGTCAGTATATCCTTGGGCCACATCCATCCATTTGCATTCATGAATAATACTGTCATAAACACTAGTGTAGAAGTGTCCCTTTGCATTCCTGCTTTCAGTTGCCCCAAGTGTATACCTAGTAAATGGATTACAGGATCACATGGCAACACTGTACTTAACCTCCTGCGGAACCACCGTATTGCCCTCCAGAGAGGCTGCACCATTCTACGTCCCTAACAACAGTGAATGGTTCTCTCTCTCTCCACATCATCTCCACCACTTGTATCTTTCTGTTTTCTTTTTAAATTTTATTGCGATATATTCACACACCAAACAAATCATCCAAAGTTAGTCACTGCTCACAGTATCCTCAATAGTTGCATATACATCTCCATTATCAGTTTTAGAGCATTTTCATTACTCTAGAACAGAAATAAGAATAAAAAGTAAAGTCCAAATTCTCCCATACTGCTTATCCACCCTAGTGTTGACCCATAGTATTGGTGTAGTAAATTTGTTACTGTTGATAATGAAAGAATATTAAAATACATTGTAAACTATAGTCCATGGTTTGCACTTGCTATGTTTTTTCCCCATATAGCCTTCTATTTTTTTTCACATTTGTAGTGGTCCATGCAAGAACTTGTTTAGATACGCGACTTTAAACAACCTCTTTCAATCAAATTCACCTACAATTCATTACTATTACTTATGATTACAAAAAAAGCTACTATCTCCTACATATATCCAATCCCAAACATTTAAATTCAACCTCATCAACAATTCTGCACATATTAGGTAACCACTCCTTATTCTCTAGCTTCTGTCTATCTCTAGGTACCCTATGTTCTATATTTTAAGGCTCTGTATTTATCTAGTTAGTTTATATTAGTGAAATAATACAATATTTGTCCTTTTGTTTCTGGCTTATTTCACTCAGCATTATATCCTTAAGGTTCATCCATGTTGCCACATACTTCAGGACCTCATACCTTCTTCCTCCTGGATAATATTCCATCATATGTGTATAACACAATTTGTTTACCACTCTCAGTTGATGAACTCTTGGATTGTTTCCGTCTTTTGGCAATTGTGAAAAATGCTGCTAGAACATCAGTGTGCAAATGTCTGTTTGTGTCCCTGCTAGCAGATCTTCTGGTTATATACTGTGTAGCGGAATTTCTGGGTCATAGGGTAACTCCATATTTAGTGTCCTGAGCAATCGCCAAACTGACTTCCACAGTGGCTGTACAATTTTGCATTTCCACCAGCATTGAATAAGTGTTCCTATTTCTCCACATCCTCTCTAGCATTTGTAGTTTCCTGTTTGTTTAATAGGGGCCATCTTTATAGATGTGAGATGATATCACACTGTGAATTTGATTTGCATTTCTCTAATAGCTAATGTAGATGACCATCTTTTCATATATTTTTTAGCCATTTGTAGTTCCTCTTTGGAAAAATGTCTATTCATACCTATTTTATGATTAGGCTATTTGTCCTTATATTGTCGAGTTGTAGAATTTCTTTATATATGCTTGATATTAAACTCTTATCAGATATGTGGTTACCTAATATTCCCTCCCATTAAGGTGAATGCCTCTTCACCTTTTTGACAAAGTCTTTTGAAGCACGAAAGTGTTTAATCTTGAGGTGTTCCCATTTATCTATTTTTTCTTTTGTTGCTTGTGCTTTGGGTGTAAAATTTAAGCAGCTACCTCTTATCACTATGTCTTAAAGATGTTTCTCTATATTTTCTTCTAGGATTTTGCTAGAACTGGCTCTCCTATTTAGGTCTTTTATCCACTTTGAGTTAATTTTTATATAGGGAGTAATGGAGTGGTTCCTTTGGGGATATGCATATCCACTTTTCCCAGGACCATTTCTTGAAGAGATTATTCTGTCCCAGTTCAGTGGATTTGGGGGTCTTGTCTAAAATCAAATGACCATAGATCTGAGTTTCTGGTTCTGAACACCCAAATTGGTTCCATTGATCAATATGTCTATCTTTGTGCCAATGCCATGCTGCTTTGACCATTGTGGCTTTACAGTACCCTTCAAAAGTCAAGAAGTACAAGTCGTCCCAGTTTGTTCCTCCTTTTTAAAGATGCTTTTGGCTATTCAAGACCCCTTTCCTTCCAAATAAACTTAATAACTAACTTTTCCAAAGTAGGAAAAGTTAGGGTGCTGTCATTTTAATTGGTATTGCACTGAATCTGTAGATCAATTTGGGTAGAATTGACATCTTAATGATATAACCTCCCTACATATGAATGCAGGATGTCTTTCCACCTAATTAGATCTTCTTTGGTTTCTTTTAACAAAGTTTTGAAGTTTTCTGTATATAGGTCCTTTCCATTTTTGGCTAAATTTGCTCCTAGATGTTTTATTCTTTTAGTTGCTGTTGTGAGTGGAATTGTTTTCTTGGCTGCCTCCGTGGTTAGGACATTATCAGTGAATAACATTACAGATTTTTGCATGTTGACACAATCCTACAGGTGCTAGAAGAATATAAATGTGGAGGGAGTTAAAATACTAAGTCCTGGAGCTGTCACAGCAGTGACAGTGACCAAAAAGCTGACAGAGGATACATGGATTTAAGGGAGACACTTGGGAAGCAATGGCAGAGGTGCATTGGCTATTCCCCTTGAGGCTGGGCATCCATGCTTTGTATATTACATACTTATGTCTGTTTCAACCCACCAAGAAAAAAAATTTATATCTCACTCATTTAACATTCTATGATAAAAAGAGGCATTAAGAGAACTTCCGACAATGAGAATTGGCCTTTACTCTTAAGGAAAAGCAAATGAAGAGAGTCTCTCATCCCAGTCCTCTACAATTGCCATTACCTTAAAAAAGCCAAAGAAAGTGGAAAATTACCTAGAATACAGAAGGATAATGTTTCACTTCCATTTATTCCCTTTTTTTCATATTTTCTATTGAAAGTATCATATCATTAAAGTTGCCTAATAAAATAAAATGGGGAAATACACACAGTATACTGTTAATTTTAAAAAGCAGAGAGTATATCAAGAAATTCTATGTGCTTATAAGGTATATGTCTAGAAATATATAAAGTTATATTTGTAATTATGAATGATTTGCGTTTCCTTCTTTAAGTTTTTTCTGAGTTTCTCAAATTTTCTATAATGAGTATATATTATTTGTATAATCAGGAAAAAATTAATCCAAAGAAGAAAAAATCATGTCCAATAAGCTAGGTAGAAATTGATCTTAGAAACATTATCCCTAAAGTTTCTAAAAGTTTCTACCTTCTGCATTATTTAAAACTTCTTTTTAAAGTGGTGGCAACTTTAAAATGACTTTGGGGATTACAAAATCTAATAGAAGAAAACAAAGGAGGATTCAAATTGCCACCAGAGCCTGTATAGGTCCTTTGGTAATATTCAGGGCTCCGAAGATAGGGAGTATTTATGTGGCAAATTGATTCACTATTGACACAAATATAGGGCATGAACTGCTATACGAGATGAAGTTTAATTTCTGTTCTTTCTCCTCAGTCACTGCTATTAAGTTGTTTGAAACTGTGGGGAATTTGACTGTGACTTCTACAGCATGGTCATAGTTCAGAGAGAAGAAAGCTGAGAAGTCAACTAACTGAGGAATATTTAAATGACTTCAGAATGTGGTTGTAAGAAATTAGTGAAACTGATGAAAAGATGGTGATTGATTGGTTAGGAAACTGAAGTCCTAGTAAACCATGCTAGTTGTGGAGAAGTTGAAGATCCTACACTGATGCTTGAATAAGGAGCATTATGGTAAGTTGGGAAAAAGCCTTGTTGAAAAGGAGAGAATAAATGGGATTTGGGAATTATGAACAATTAATTTTATTTGAAAAGTTCCAAACAGAACAAAAACTGGGCAATAAGGTATGAATGAGTGAAAGAAATTCCTTCGATAGTTACAAACAACAAATGAAAGAATGTTAGCCTAGGACTTCAAATTAAATTAACATACAATGTGCACTCAGTTTATGTTAATCATCAAAGCAACTCTTCCAAATAGGTACTTTATCCTGATACTGTAGATGACACATCATGCTCAGAAAGTCTAAATGTCTTGCCCAAGATTTGCACCACTAATATGTTACGGAGCCAAGACTAAATTCTAAGTCCTCTCATTCCAAGCCAAGTGCTCTCCACTAAGACATAGTACTTCACTATAATTTTATTGGTAGAGAGGACAAAGAAGTGAACTAATTTTGGCACAGTAGGTTTCCAGAGACACAAGGCTGTTACACTCTAGCACAGCACTAGAGATGCCAGAGCTTGTAGAAGACAGATAGGTAAATCAATCCCAGCTATAACCCTATTGCTCAGATTGAGCGTTCCAGAAACAACAAATCAGTTTTGATTTACAGGCAGAAATGTGAGTGACAAAACCCAGTACAATTCTCAGAAGCTTGTAAGAAAAGTAGTAGAGGTCTGAGGTCTTTCTTTCACTTGAGCACTACTGCTCATTATTAGCTCCTGGAGACACTCATAGGGCCTCATTTAATTAGAAAAACTCTGGGGATATCCAGCCAGGGATGTCTGATATTGTGAACATAATGCTGTTTTATAAAAAAATATGGGAGACTGGCTGAATCTAGAGGTAGTGTACAATACTTAGTGCAACTGATTTCCATCAGAGGAGGCCTTCCAAGGTGAGTGGGGCATGAGGTATTTTAAGTTTCTCTGGGTTTAAGTCAGGGAGTCTGGGTATACATTTTCTTACACACAAACTACTGCTATCTTCTGCTGGTAAACACAAGGAGAAGAGGGTTGAGTGCTTCATGATTTATATTCCTAACCCAGAGTTTGCTTTCTTTCCAGAGATGATGCTGATGATGAGAATCAATCTAAAGGCTGACCCTTCAGAGAGAGATGCGCAAAAACCAAAGAGAAAAGAAAAAGAAACTTTACCTCCTTTTGTGAGAAATAAAAGAAGCACAGCGACAACAATCATGACTATTTTCCCATAGCCCAGCCCCACCACTGCCACCATCATGGAGTATCTCCTCTACCTTTCTTTTAACTTGATAACAGTGGATATATTGCATGTTATGTATACTGTTTGCTGTGGACACATCCTGATGGTAGGTTCTAGTGCACTTTTGCAAGAATTGCGACTGTGTCATTGTATCTATTTAGACTGTACATATTTGTGAGATTGATAGCTTGAAATTATACTTTAAATGGCCTTAAATCTGTCTATATAATGAAACAATAGAAAGTCTTCTCCAGTTTCCTTCCCATTGACAATTCTTACTTTTTGGTTTTATTGAAAATTGGAGCCAAAATTCTTAAATGCTTACTAGTATTCTCTTGAAGCAAAAATTTTAAAATAGTATTTTTGTATTTATAATCAGGAAATATACATTTATTAAAGAAAATATGAAAAATAGAGAGTAATGCATATGTTATTATTTCTTCTATCTATTGCTTGGATTATTCGGAGAGGAAGAGTTAAATAATGATAGTAATCTAACAGCAATCTTTGACAGACTTTAGGGAAATACTTCCAGAGTTTCCTCATTTAGAATTGTGCTGTCCAATAATTTGAAAGAGATGGTCTTCATTTTCTTAAAAGTCTGTCTGTCCATATCTAGATTAATAAGATGTTTTAATAAGAATGAATGTTGAATTCAATGAAATGATTTCTGTCTAATAGTTAATGACGGTGTGTGTGTGTGTGTGTTGACTGATATTGATAGATTTTCAATAATAATTTGGAACTTTGTGAATAAATGAACAAATTAGATAATTTTACTTTAGTTATATAAAAATACAGTTTGAATATACTTAATTTATGATTTTTTCATATTTTTATAAATGAGAACTGACTGATAGGTTTGACAGATCGGGATAACATGGCCATTTTACTTTCATGAAATGATTTTTAAAATGTTCCATGACTTTTCACATTGAGACATGTTATATAGCACAAAAATAATTTTTTTCTTGAAGGTATAAAATAACTTCCATAAGTATTCTGCCCTTGGGATTCATTTTGAGAATCCATTATTCACAATGGTATCTTTATTTCCTACCGCAGAATATGCCATGATATGTGTTGAATGAATGAATGAATAAATGAAGGAGACTATGAGAGAAGTAAGCACATCTTCTGTGACAGCACTTAAGAAGGAATTCTGAGCTCAAGAGGTGAGAAAGTTTTCCTAGAGAAAAATAACATTTGAATTGGGAAGGATCCTTTCACCTTAAAGCAGTATGTACAAATGCATAGGGAAGAGGGTAAAATACTCTGGGGAAACTGAAAGGAATCCAGCATGACTGCTGCATTGCCCTGAGATATCAGTAGTGGGATCATAATTTGTACATTAAAGGCACCTAGGGGAGATGATGTGGTTGGAGAGTGGCTACAGGACTTTTCTTAAGTTGTGTTGCAAGTAAGAATATTGATTTTCATGCAGCTGCATCTCTATTTGTGTGTCTTTTGTGGGGAGGTTGATGGAGACAATTGGAGATCAATTATACTGCAATAACTTCTCCTTTAACATCGTTATGGAAAGGAGAAATGGTAGAAGTGGGAGGAAAGGAAACTGAAAATGTAAAGACAGGCATTTTGTGATCGGTTGATTCGGTATATTTGGTGACTGTACTGTTTCCATTTTCTTCTATTTGCCCTATATTCTGTAAAAATGGTCCTAATCACCAGGAACATTTTGGATAAAGAGAAAGTGAGCTATTTCCCCTTCAATTTAGAATGCCCTCAGCTCCCAGGATATGAATACTCTCTCTGTTACTGTAAAAATGGACTGTTCCTCTTCTCTTTCTTTACAGCAAATTTAAACTGCTGCCTTAACTTCTCCCTTCATGGAAACAAGTCCACGTGCCAATATGAATAGGGGCAGAAAAGAGGTGCAGGATAAAGGGAATATTTTCCAAGTAACTAACATATTGACAACACTATCCCTTTCTATTTTTAACTTTCAACTGTAGTAACATATATATACACTCAAAACTTCCCACCTTAACCATTTCCAGATGTACAATTTCATGGTATTAATTACATTCACAATATTTTGCCTCTTCAACATCACCGTCTAGGTGATACTTTCTGATAAGAAGAGAAAGGCCATGGAAACCATGGGAAGAAAAGAAAAATTTCCCTTTCTCTCTCCCTTGCAGGAACCTAGGATGGCTGTGTTCTACCAGCTAAGGAGTAAGCCCCACATCTTGTCTTCAAGCTCCGTAGATACAAAATGGCCAAAGCAAATGTGCGATTATGAGGCGAGAGTAAGATCAGCAAGAAATATTTTCATTCCACACCCAGAGCCTGGGAAGTACTCGTTACCACAGTAACAGTATAACAGGTAATAAGCCACAGTTATATAAGGGGTCTACTATCTTCTTGGGCACCTCAGCAGAATCAAAATGAAACATTTAGAGCACAATTGCATTTCTGATCATCTGCTAATGTTACGAGTAGGAGGAACTTTTCAATTGAAAATATCGGATGAACAGGGAAAGATAGTTAAGACAAAAAGCACCATTAAAGACACAGATTTGCAGAGTGATGAGAGACTAGGGGATTCCTGATGTGTGATCGGTAGAGGCAAAGATAACAGCATTGTTATAATAGTTTTCTTTTGCTTATAGTTAGGGTATGAATCTTTGAAAGGTAGTATGGTATATTGGTTAAGGGGGCTGACTTTGAAGTCAGGCAGCTGGATATTGAATTCTGGCTCTACCGTTTATTATCTGTATGATCTTGAGACACTTATTTCAACTTCTCTTTGTCTCTGTTTCTTCATTTGAAAATGGATGTAATAATGGTACCTATCTCACAGGGTAGCCATGAAGTTTAAATGAATTAATACGTGTAATATTCTTATAACGGTGCCTGGCACAGAGTGTTCAACAAATAGTAACCATATGTGTTAGTATAAGAATCTGCATGTCCAGAAATAAAAATAATATGGATCCCTAGGGATGCATTCCAAAATATCAGATACAATAATTAAGAGTAAAATATGTATCAATAAGTAATGGATATGATGATGGTGATGATAGCACCAAATTTAGCTAATAATAAAAACCACTCCACTGTATAATTGAAATTGGTTAAACGGGAAAATTTTAGTTGTATATGTCTTACAAAACAATTTTTTAAAAAATGAGTAGTGGATAAAAAATTAAACTACGTAGGACAGGAGTGTAAAATCTACATCTAAGAGTTTGGTGATGTTGAAAGAATATTGGAGAACTTGCACTGATTAGAAAAGTATAGATATTGTGAAGAAAAGCATTTTCACATGGTCTATATTTGAGGAGGGAAAAAAGTGTACATGAGGAGGCCCATGTTTCACAGTCTCTGAAAGCTCCTGGGAATAATCCTCCAAAGATCCTTAGACTTCCAAATGATTTTTGAAAGAGGATCAATCAGATGCCCCAAGGAGAGCAAAACAAAAGTTTGTAGTCTTTCAATCGTGCTCATAAACTTACCCTAAGAAAGGTAAATCATTTCTTCCCTTCTGATATGGGCAAATAGACTTAAAAATTACAATATAATTTACAAAATATACATATACTTTGGCCTATAATGTCTGTCATCTCTTTGAAAGCTGCAATTTTTCGATTTAATCTTTCAAATTCTTCTTTGTGCTCTTTTATATCTTCCCGATAGCCTTTATTTCTCTATAAATATCCCTGAATTATTGTTCCACAGTCTGGTGTTTTGATTGATCATTTAAGTGGGCCATTTCTGTGTGGATCTTCAGGAGCTTTGTGATTTCCTGTTGTGTCCAGTGCATTAAGATAATCTTAATAAGTTTATTTTGTGAGTTGCTTTGCTTCACTCTCTGAAGTTTTATAACTATTGGGTGTCTGTTGAAGGTACCCGTACGCACTTGGTTTGTCAGTAATTCCCCATGCAACCAAGGCCTGGATCATATGTAGGGGGTGCAGTCCTACAAAAGGGCCTGTTAAATGCTAGGCAGAAAAGATGCATGGCTTGTTGAGTGGCAGAATGCCTGCCTGTCATGTGGGAGAACCAGGTTCAACTCCCCACCCATGCACCAAAAAACAAAAGAAAACAAAACAAAATACCTTAAGGGTCTGTCAAAAGCTAGGCAGAAAATGTTGCACAGGTGGCTCAGTAGTAGAACCTCGCCTATCATGTGAGAGTCCCTGGTTTGACTCCAGACCCAGGGAACCAGAAAAGAAAAAAAGATGGTATTGTGTTTCTTGGGTGACCTCCTTGGTCCTTCATCTCCATCTTTGCAAGCCTCAGATAACTGGGCCTCTTGTGGGTAAATTGGAAAGTAGAGCAGGACCAGTACCTCACAAAATTCCCTCACCGACTGGCCATCAGATCACTGCTGCTCCATGTCACGGCATGAACACTGGTCTCTGCCAACACCAGACACCCGTGGCAGCCCACCTCAGGGGTGGGGAGCAGGCATTGTGCACTGACCCATTGATCCCCATGCACAGGGGAAGCAATTCCACCAGTCTCTCGGGACCTTGCAGGAACTCCCAGCCATGGGGCCATGAGGAAAGGCCTCCCAAGATTTCTTTCTGTTGGTGCTGGCCAGAGCACAGGAGCATGCTGGGGTTTGCACCCACCCACATATGCCACCTGACCCTGCTGGGCTCATGGTTGAGGGCACTCACCCGTCTTTCTCCATCCCAGTCTTTCTGCTTCATCTGCAGTCTCAGTTTTTATTTTATTATTACTTTGACTCTATTCTTGTTGTTCCATGGATCTGGGGTGAAGTCTGCCACCCTAATCCAACATCTCGTTATAAGCGTCTGAATCTACATTTGAAAGAAGTTTGTCACTACATCTTATTTGGCTTGTCAGATCAAAATTTTTGGAGTATGTGTAGCATTGCTTCTGCTGCTGTGGATCCTAAGAGGTATGTAATTTCCTATTGCCTCAGTTTTATCATAAATAAAATTAGTATTATATCTCTGTCCCTCCTGAATTGTAGTAGTGATCAAGAAACAAACAAAATAATGGAAGTAAACTGTGCCCAAAATATGCATTATAAATACAAATTTTCCTGAGTTGTGTCCTTATCCGAACTCTGCAGGTGACAAGAACACATGGAAAAGGGGAATTACTCCACAGTGACTGAATTCTTTCTGATAGGATTTTCCCAATACCCAGAACTCCAACTTTCTCTGTTTGTGCTCTGCCTTATCATGTACTTTATAATTCTCCTGGGAAACAGCCTCCTCATTATCATCAGCATCCTGGATTCCCGCCTCCACACCCCCATGTACTTCTTCCTTGGGAACCTCTCATTCTTGGACATCTGCTACACATCATCGTCCATTCCTCCAATGCTCAGCATCTTTAGGTCTGAGAGAAAATCCATCTCCTTCATTGGCTGTGCTCTACAGATGGTGGTCTCCCTTGGCTTGGGCTCCACTGAGTGTATTCTACTGGCAATGATGGCCTATGACCGGTACATGGCTATCTGCAACCCAATGAGATACCCCATCATCATGAACAGGGTGCTATGTGTGCACATGGCTGCATGGTCCTGGATGATTGGTTGTCTGAACTCCCTGGTGCAAACAGTCCTAGCAATGACATTACCTTTTTGTGGGAATAATGTCATTGATCACATTACCTGTGACATCCTGGCTCTTCTTAAACTTATCTGCTCAGATATCACCATCAATGTGCTTGTCATGACAGTGGCAAATATTGTTTTATTGTTGATTCCTCTACTTCTAATTCTCATCTCCTATATTTTTATCCTATTTACAATACTGAGCATTAACTCTGCTGAGGGGAGAAAGAAAGCCTTTTCTACCTGTTCAGCTCACCTGTCTGTGGTAATTTTATTCTATGGTTCAGCCCTTTTTATATACATGAAACCCAAGTCAAAGGATACCAAAACATCTGATGAGATCATCAGTCTGTCTTATGGAGTGGTCACCCCAATGTTGAACCCCATCATCTACAGCCTGAGGAATAAGGAGGTAAAAGGGGCCGTGAAGAAAGTCCTCAGCAAACACCTGCATGTATGGAAAATATGAAAGTTCCTGCTGCATGTGATTTTCTCACTGGGACAACAGATTTTTTTATTCAAAAGGCTATTGCACAATCTCCTGTCTGGGAACTTGAGTGCTTATGAAGCCAAATATGGGAATCCCATTCTAGGTAAACATTTCTGTATAATGCCTTAACTGCTGGGTTTCCAGCTGTAAGGAGGTCTGCCAATTGGTCCTGTAAAAGTCACGTTGTCATCAAGACAAATATCACGACCTTCTATCTTCTTTCTTCCCTCCTTCCTTTCTCCCTCTGTCTCTTACCCTCCTTCCTATGTCCCTCCTTCCTCCCTCTCTTTCATCACCTACTTCTCCTCCTCTTTTTTCTTCTTCTTTTCAGACTCTTTTCTTACTCTTTCCTTTTGAAGTGAATGTCTGTTGTTTGTGTTGTCCACCATCTCTGCTTCCTGTAAAATGATGTAAATTTTTCTTTTAGGAACCACAGTCCCCCACTCTTAATTCATGTTGTACTGGGTAGAGTGGATCTTACTCTCTGTCCTAGGAGTAATCGTGGAAAACCCTTGACAGTGCAAAAGGACATCCATTCCCCTAGATGACTTCATTATGCTGATAGATATAGTGTTGCAAGTGACCTGAGCCAAAGTAGCCAAATGCAATACCTGGATTTCTGCCTCAGTGTCAAAAAAGAGAAACACTTTTGGCAAGGGTCTTCAAACTGGTGGAATGTGATCTTGGAGCTCCTGCTAGCCCTTTTGGCTAGTTCATGGGGAGAGCCTTGTTAAGAAGGAAAGCAGAGGTGAGATAGTGTGTCTGATGTCACTTTACTGAATCCAGCTATAGCTAAAGCCAGATTTACCATTTTCCTCAATTTATGAATTGTTATCATTTTATAAAAATACAATTTGAGTTGGATTTTACCAATTACAATCACATAAATCCTATCTGACATATTCCCTTGTCTCACGTCTTCCTAACTCCACTTATATTTTTGAGGCAAAAAACAATTAAAAGGCATGTTATCTGAAGTAACCCAACTTCAGCATACTTTAGAGGTTCTCTCTTTATAACTAAATTATGATAATCTAATCTCTATTTTGCATGACTTCAAGAACTCCAGTCACCTTCCCAGTTATTTCTAAAGAGCATTTACATGTTCTTTATTTTTGTTCTCATTATGTTGCTCAAGATATTTCTTCCATGCTGTGGGCTTCAATCAATATAATGTGTTTTATTATACTATTTTGCTTTTGTATAATGTATATTAGTTCTTAATAGGCATTGTCCTTTTGTGGAATATGGCCAATATAACTAGATTATATGTTAATACACATAATCACTAATAAGTCTGGTTAGGAAAGCATTCGCATAAAAGGTGCTACATATCTGGATTTATCCATTCTGGGCACCAAACCATGACTGCAATGGGTCAGGCAGGATTCGCCTAAAAAATTATACATATTATGACCCTTGGACTTTACTGCACTCAGTCTTCCATCACTTAGATTAAGACAATATTTTATACCATGGTCTACAAGATTCCCCCAAAATGTTTAAGTCCTATACCCTATTCATGCATGTAAACTTATTTGGAAATAGGGTCTTTGATGAAGTGATTACTTAATTTAAGGTCTAACTGCATTAGGGTAGACCCCAATGTAATATGAATGGAGTCCTTATAAGAGGGAAATTTGGATATAGAAACAGTAGAGGAAAGGACTTGAGAAAATGGAGGAGGCAGAGACTGGAAAAACATATTAGAAGCCCAGGAATGCCAAGAATTGCTGACAGATGCCAGAAGCTAGAAGAGGAAAGGGAGGATTCTTCCTAAGGGGCTCAGAAGGAGTGTGGCCTGGCTGACACCTTTATTTTGGAATTTATCCTCCAGAACTGTAAAAAAATAAATTTCTATTGTTTTAAGCCATACACTTTGTGGTAGTTTGTTACAGCAACCCTAAGAAAGTAAGACACACTATTTTTGTTATATCAGAACAAATTTCTGTCTCAAAATTGAACTGTTTTGTATCCTTTCTGTATACTCTACCATAATCCATATTTTTTATTATGTGCTTGAGGATAGGGTATAATATAATTCTACTTCTGAAAGAGTTATTTCTTAATTAAAGTCCAAGGCATAAGTTTCCCATTTCACACTTTTTCTACTGATACACCTTTTGCTATACCCTCTAATAGACATTATTTGGTTGTACAACTAATTAGTAGCTTGGTAACTGCTTGAAACATAAAAGCTAATATTAAATTACCAGACACTCTGAGGAGTGATTATTCCAGGGAAGTTAAGATCTTTAAAAATGTAGCATCCTGTAATTAAACAACCTTTTTTTTTGGCAGGGTGCATGGTCCAGGGATCAAACCTGGGTTTCCCTCATGGAAGGTAAGCATTCTACCACTGAACTACCCATGCACCCTGGAATTAAACAGACTTAAAAATATTTTTATTGAAAAGTCTTTACACATATACATTTCATACATGGTGTATAATCAGTGGCTCACAATATCATCACAGGTTGTGTATTCATCACCATGATCATTTTGTAGAATATTTGCATCACTACAGAAAAGGGAATAGAAAGAAAAAAGAAAAAAATTCCTACATACCATACTTTACCCCTCCCTCTCATTGACTAATATTTCCATTTACCCAATTTATTTGTCCCCCCCTTTTATTTATTTATTTATTTAATCCATTTTTTAAAACTCAAATGCCTATATCCTGGATAAAAGGCATATCAGACACAAGGCTTTAACAACCACACAATTACATTGTAAAAGTTATATCTTTATATAGTTATCTTCAAGAATTGAAGCTACTGCAACACAGCTCAACAGTTTCAGGTACCTCCCTTCAGCCACTTCAATACACCACAAATTGAAAAAGGACATCTATATAATGCATAAGGATAACCTCCAGGACAACCTCTTGATTCTGAAATCTCTCAGCCATTGAAAGTTTATTTTGTCTCATTTCTCTTGCCCCTTGTGCTGGTTTGAAAGGATGTACCCTAGAAAACTCAAGTTTTAATCCTAATCCCGTTTTGTAAAGTCGGCCGTTTCTTCTAATCCCTATTCAGTACTGCAAGTCTGAAATTTAAATTACATTATCTCCCTGGAGATGTGACTCATTCAAGATTGGCTGTTAAGTGAATGGTGACATATCTCCACCCATTCCAAGTGGGTCTTGATTACTTTACTAGAATTCAATAGAAGAGGAGACATTTTAGAGAAAGCTATAGATTCAGAGAGAGCAGAGAATGGCACAGCACCACGAAGCAGACAGTCCACCAGCCAGTGACTTTTGAAGATGAAGAAGGAGAATGCCTCCCAGGGAGCTGGAGAGGAAGCTAGCAGATGACTAGTGTTTGCCATGTGCCCTTTCCTCTCACTCAGTAGAGAGAGAGGAAAAGCTGACCTTGTTCGCCATGCACCTTTCCACTACAGAGAGAAACCCTGAACTTCCTTGGCCTTCTTGAATAAAGGTATATTTCCCTGGATGCCTTATATTGGACATCTCTATAGACTTGCTTTAATTGGGACATTTCCATGGCCTAAAAACTGTTAACTAGCAACTTATTAAATTCCCCTTTTGAAAAGCCATTCCATTTCTGGTATATTGCATTCTGGCAACTAGCTAGCTAGAACACCCCTTTTGGTCAAGAAGTCTTTCTCAATCCCTTGATGCTGGGTCCTGGCTTATCCCAGGCTTTCTGTCCCATGTTGCCAGGTAGATTTACACTCCTTGGAGTCATGTCCCATGTAGGAAGGAGGGCAGTGTGTTCTCCTGACAAGCTGACTTAAACAGAGAGGCCATATCTAAGCAACAAAAGAGGTTCTCTGGGGGTGACTTTTCGACCTAATTTTAAGTAAGTTTAGCCTATCTTTTGTAGGAGTAAGTTTCATAGGGGAGAACCCAAAGATTGAAGGCTTGGCCTATTGATTTCATTGTCCCTACTGTTTGTGAGAATAACAGAAATTCTCCAAATGGGGAAGTTGAATATTTCCTCCTTTCTCCGGATACCCCCAAGAGTACTTTGGAAATGCTTCTTTATTCATTACCCAGATTACTATGGGATATACTGTGGCATCACACTAATCTGGACAAACCAACAAAATCTCATACCCTATTCAAGTTTCCATGTACTTATGGTGTTCAACTAAACTGACCATACAAGTTGTTAGATAATGTACAACCCAAAATATAACTTTGCACCAAATAAATGTCTCTCCATTTCATCTCACATAGAAGTTGAAGTTTGAAAATATGGATGATATCCTTTACCCTGTATTCTGCTATACCTTAGCCCTATCCAGATCAGCTACATTGATTTCTCTACTCAACGTCTGATTACTTTTTCAACTTTTTAAACTGTTCCTGTATGTTGTACTGCTGACTTTATAGCTTCAGAACTCTAATGGTGAGTCTCAGGTGTTACATAAATATCCGAAGTTTCTGGGAATGACCAGGTTATATACAAACAGCTCAGTATCTCAGAATTTAGAAATAAGAGTTACACCTTCTGAATATATGTGAATCCTGTAAGAGTTTATACTTTAGGACGCTTTACAAATAGGTCTCAACCTGATGACCCATGCTCTCTACTTTAGTGCACCGAGTTTTTATTTTATAGTTAGTTCATATGATTGAGACATGATAACATTTGTCTTTCTGTTCCTGTCATTTCATTCAACATACAGTCCTTAAGGTTCATTCACCTAGTTGCATGCCACACAACTTCCATTCTTTTTTTGCTGCTGCTCAATAGTCCATCGCATATATACACCATAGTTTCCCTTTCCATTACTCAGTTGGTACCCTTAGGTCACCTCCATTTGTTGTGGTTTGGGAACACTGCTGCCATAAACACCAATGTGCAAATGTCCATTCATGTCCCCACCTTCAGAATCATATGGAAACCCCACACCTAGCCTCCTGTGGAAGCATCATACTGCCCTCCAAGGGATTGACCTCTCAGTTTCCCTACTAACAGTAAATACGTACATCTCTTTCTCCACATTTTCTTTAGCACTTGTTTCTCTCTGTTCATTTGTAAATAGTTTAATTCACACATCATACAATCCAACCTAAGTTTATGGACATGCCTTCACCACCATAATCTATCTGAAGACATTTCCTTTTCTTCCACATATAAACCATATCCCTTTCCCATCCTCCCCACCTGTTGACATTTAGTTTTGGCATAATGCATTTATTACTTTTAGTAGAAGCAAATTACAATGTTATTGTTGACTGTAGACCCTAACTTGCATTGATGGTACTTCTTCCTGTACGCCATCTATATTCAACATCCTGCAATATTAACATTCATTTGTTCTCCCTCATACAAAAACATTTTTTTGTACATTTAATCACCATCATTGTCCACTCTAGGCATTACTGAATTATGCCATCTCAGTCTTTATCCTCTATCTTTCCTTCTGGTTTCATTCATGCCCCCAGCTCTTCTCCCTCTATCATACTCACATTCAGCATACTTTTATTACAAATTAAATAAATGGATGGGTACACTACTTTCATGGACTGGAATACTAAATAGTTAAGATGTGAATGCTACCCAAATTGATTTGTAGATTCAACACAATACCAATTAAAATCCCAACAACTTCCTTTTCAGAAATGGAAAAACCAATAACCAAATTTATCTGGAAGGTAATGGTGCCCCAAATAGCTAAAAATATCTTGAGAAAGAAAATTGAAGTGGGAGGTCTCACACTACCTGATTTTAAAGCATATTACAAAGCTACTGTGGTCAAAGCAACGTGTTACTGGCATAAAGATAGATGTACTACCCAATGGAACTGAGTAGAGTGTTCAGATACAGGCCCTCTTGTCTATGGATAATTGATCTTTGGTAACACAGTCAAGCCAACCCTACCTGGGACACAGCAGCCTCTACAATAAATGGTGCTGGGAGAACTGGATATCTATATGCAAAAGAATGAAAGAAGATCCATATCTCACACCCTATACAAAAACTGACTCGAAATGGATCATAGACCTAAACATTAAAGCTAAGACCAGGAAACTTTTAGAAGAAAATGTAGAGAAATACCTTATCAAACTTGTAATCGAAGGCAGTTTCCTGGGCCTTATACCCGAAGCACGAGCATGGAAGAAAGAAATAGACAAATGGGAACTCATTAAAATTAAACACTTTTGTGCATCAAAGAACTTTGCCAGGAAAGTAAAAAGGTAGCCTTTGCAATGGGAGACAATATTTGGAAACCGCATATCAGATAAGGGTTTAGTATCCAGAATAAATAAAGAGATTCTTCAACTCAACAACAAAGGACAACCAACCCAATTAAAAAATGGGCAAAAGACATGAACAGACACTTCTCAGAAAAGGAAATATACTTGGCAAAAAGGCATATGAACACATACTCAACTGCACTGGCTGTTTGGGAAATGCAGATCAAAGCCACAATGAGATATCATCTGACACCCACTTGAATGGCCATTATAAAAAAAAAAACAAAAACAGAGAACAACAAATGCTGGTGTGGACGTGGAGAAAGAGGCACACTTCTTCCCCTTTTTGGTCAAGAAGGCTTTCTCAGTCTTACGATGCCAGGGCCAGGCTCATCCCCAGGAATCAAGTCCCACATTGACTGGGAGTTTTACACCCCGAGGAATCATGTCCTCCCTAGGGAAGAGGGCAGTGAGTTTACCTGCTGAGTTGGCTTAGAGAGAGAGACCACATCTGAGCAACAGAAGAGTTTCTCTAGGGTGACACTTAGGCACAATTATAAGTAGGCTTAGCTCCTCCTTTGCAGGAATATGTTTCTTAAGGGCAAGCCCCAAGATCGAGGGATTGGCCTATTAAATTCGAAGTCCCCAATGCTTGTGCATATATCAGGAATTCTCCAAGTGGGGAAGTTTAATATTTCACCTTTTTCCCCCCTCTTTTTGTATTTGACTTTGCAAATACTTTTTGTTCTGTCAGCTGAAAAAAAAGAGAGGAAAGAGACCTGGTAGGAGGGTAAAAAAATGAAGAGCATTAGTAAGGGAAACTTAAGGAGAAAATGAGAGAAAAAAATAAATCTGACAAATAAAAGCCAATGAATAAAAACGTCGAATTATATGCAGACTTTAGAGTAATAAAATTGAATGTTAATGGATTAAACTCCCCAATAAAAAGACACAGATTGGCAAAATGGCTTAAAAAATATGCTCCATCAATATGATGTTTAGAAGAGACTCGTTTTAGACCCAAAGATACAAATAAGTTGAAAGTAAAAGGCTAGGAAAAGATATTCCATGCAAGTAGTAACAAAAACAAAACAAAACAAAACAAACAAAAAAAAAAGTTCCAGCTGCTATCCTAATATCAAGGAAAATAAAATTGAAAAGCAAAAATCTTATAAGAGATAAAGAAGGACACAATACTTTAATAAAAAGGGCATTCAACAAGAAGAAAAAACAATCATAAATATTATACACCTAATCAAGGTGCCCCAAAGTACATGAGGCAAACATTGGCAGAACTGAAAGGACTAATAAATGTTTCTACAATAATAGTGGGAGAATTCAACACACCACACTTTCCAATGAACAGCACATCTAAACACAGTATCAATAAGAAACAGAGACCCTAAATAATGTGATAAATGAACAAGACTAGCAAATATTTATAGAATATTTCACCTGAAAAGAGCAGGCTATGCATTCATCTAAAGTGCTCATGGAAGATTCTCCAGGATAGACCATATGTTGGAGCACAAAACAGGTCTTAATAAATTTAAAAAGACTGAAATTACACAAATGTAAAAAATTAAACATTGAAATTATCAATTTCTCTGATCATATGAAATGAGGCTGGAAATGAATAACAAACAGAGGAAATCCCCAAATATATGGAGGTTAAACAGCATGATCTTAAAGAATCAGTGGGTCAAAGAAGAAAGAAATTTTAAGAGAAATTAGAAAATGTCTTGAGAAGAATGAAAATGAGATTACAACTTATTAAAGCTTATGGGATGCAGTGAAGGCAGTGTTGAGAAAGAAATTGATAGTCCTGAAAACATACATTAAAAGGAAGGAAGAGTTAAAATCAATGGTCTAACTGAACAACTAGAGAAATTGCAGAAAGAACAGAGAATGACTACCAAAGCAAGCAGAATAAAGGAAATAACAAAAATCTGAGCAGTAATAAATGAATTGGTGAATTAAAGAAAGAGTAGAATAAAAAAAGTTGGTTCTTTGAGAAGATCAATAAAATTGATAATACTTAGCTAGACTGACAAAGATAAAAAGAGAGAAGATGCAACTATATAATACCAGAAATGAGATGGGAATTATTATCATCTCTGAAGAAATAAAAAGGTTCATAAGTAGATACTATGAACAAATTTAGGAACAAACAGAACAACTTAGATGAAAAGGACAGCTTTCTAGAAACATGAACAGCCTACACTGACTTGAGAAGAAGTAGAAGACCTCAACAAACAATCCGTAGTAAAGAGATTGAATCAATTATCAAAGACCTACAAAAAAGAAAAACCCAGGACTGAATGGCTTCACGGATGGATTTTCCCAAATATTTGAAGAAGAACTAATACCATTCCTACTCATATCTTCCAGATAATTGAAGAGGAGGGACCACTGCCTAACTTATTATATAAAGCCAGTGCCATCCTAATACCAAAGCCTGATAAAGATACTACAAGAAAGGAAAATAACAGACCAATCTCTTTAATGACTACAGATGCAAAAATTCTCAACAAAATACTTGCAAGTCGAATTCAAAAGCATATTAAAAGATTCATACACCATGAACAAGTGGGCTTTATTCCTGGTATGCAAAGGTGGTTCAACATATGATAGTCACTTAATGTAATATAACATATTAAAAAATCAAAATGGAAAAACCACATGATCATCTCAATTTCTGCAGAAAAGACCTGTTACAAAATTTAGAGTCGTTTCATGATAAAAACACTTCAAATGGTAAATATCAAAGGAAACGTCCTTAACTCGATAAAGAGCATATATGAAAAACCCACAGTTAACATCATATTCAAGGGATTGGAAGCTTTCCCTCTAAGATTAGGAACAAGATAAAGATTCCTACTGCCACTACTGTTGTTGAACGTTGTTCTGGGAGTTCTAAGCAGAACAATTGGACAAGGAAAAGAAATAAAAGGCATTGAGTTGGAAAATAAATAAAACTTTCATATTGCAGATGACATGACCCTATATTTAGAAAATCCTGAAAAAACTAAGACAAAATTACTTGAGCCAAAACAAGTTCAGCAAAGTGGCAGGATTTGAGATCAACATGAAAAAATCGATGATGTTTCTATATACTAGTAATGAGCTTTCTAAGGACATAATCAAGAAAAAAAAATTCCATTTACAATAGCAACAAAAAGAATCAAATATCTAGGAATAAACTTAACCAAGGCTGTAAAGGACTTGCAAGAAAATCTAAAACCAGTACTGAAAGGAATCAGAGAAGAACTAAATATATAGAAAAACATTTGTATTTATGGATTGGAAGGCTAAGTATCATTAAGATGCCAATTCTATTCAAACTGATCTACAGATTCAATGCAATACCAATAAAAATTCCAGCAGCCTACTTTGCAGAAATGGAAAAGCTAATTATCAAATTTATTTGGAAGGATAAGGGGACTCAAATAACCAAAGAGATCTTGTAAAAGAAAAAATGTAGTGGGAGATCTCACAATTCCTGACTTTAAAGAATATTATAAAGCCACAGTGGTCAAAACAGCATGGTACTTGTATTGAGATAGATATATCGATCAATGGGATTGAATTGGGAGTTCAGAAATAGACCCTTAGATGTACAGTCAATTGATTTTAGACAAGATTCCCATGTCCACTCAACTACTAAGAACAGCTTCTTCAATAAATGGTTTTGGGATAACTGAATATTCATAAGCAAATGAATGAAAGAGGATCCCTAACTCACATCCTATATAAAAATTAACTCATGATGGAACAAAGATCTAACTATAAGAACCAGTACCACAGAACTCCTACAAGAAAATACAGGGGAACATTGCCAAGATCTAGTGATAAGTGGTAGTTCCTTAGACTTGACACCCAGAGCACAAAGAATGGAAGAAGAAATAGGTAAGTGACTAGTCCTCAAAATCAAATACATCTGTGCTTCAAAGGACTTTGTCAAAAGGATGAAAAGGCAGCTGACTCAATTGGAGAAAATATTTGGATACCATGTATGTTATAAGGGCTTGATATCCAGAATATATAAAGAAATCCTATGACTCAATAATAAAAAGACAAACAACTCAATTAAAAACTGGAAAAAACCCACATGAATAGACATTTTTCCAAAGAGGAAAGTTGGGTGGCTAAAAAGCACATAAGATGATGCTCAGCTTCACTAGCTTTTAGGGAAATGCAAATCAAAACCAGAACGAGATATCTCCTCAACCTACTAGAATGGCCACTATTAAACAAGTAGGAAACTACAAGTGTTGGAGAGGATGTGGAGAAATAGGAACATTTATTCACTTCTGGTGGGAATGAAAAATGTTACAGTCATTGTGGAGGATGGTTTGGTGTTTCTTCAGGAAGGTAAGTATAAAGTTGCCTTATGATCTATTGAACTTACTACTTGGTATATATCCAGAAGATTTGCAAACAAGTATGCGAACAGACATTTGTACAACAATGTTCATGGTGGCTGTATTCCAAGTTGTGAAAAGATAGAAACAAACCAAGTCCCCATCGAATAATGAATGAATAAACAAAGTGTGGTATATATAAATGGTGGAATATTATCCAACTGTAAGAAGGAATCAAGTCTTGATGTATGTGACAACATGTATGAACCTTGAGGACATTGTGTTAAGTGAAATAAGTCAGATGCAAGGGGACAAATATTATATGATTTCACCATATGAATTAATTATAATAAGCAAACCCATAGAATTATAATCTAGAACATAGGTTATGAGGAGAGAGAATGTGGGTATAGAATGGGGAGCTGATCCTTAATTTGTGTAGAATTTCTAACTAGATCTATTGTAAATGTTTGGAAATGGATAGAGGGGATGGTAGCACATTATTGTGAATGTACTCAAGAGCACTGATTATGCATGTGGCTGTGGTTGAAAGGTGAAGTTTTCGGTTGTATGAGCATCTAGAAAGAAGGTTAGAATATAAAGTTTGGGGCTGTACAATACAGTTAACTCTGTTGTGGATGATGATTGTGGTTAATGGTTCAAATATAAGTGCTTTCTCATGAATTATAACAAATATTGTCACATTACAAGTCATTAATAATAGGGTGGTATATTGAAATAAATGCACCTGATGCAAACTATGCAAATACATAACAGTAATATTTTAATATTATTTCGTCAATTGTAACAAAGGCATCACATCAATTCAAAGTGCCAACAATAGGGCTGTTTATACATGACTTTTATGTAAATCTACAACTTCTCTAATTAAAAATAGCAATAACTAAATAAAAGTATAAAGCTAAGTGAAAGAAACCAAGCACAATGTACTACATGTGGTATTATTCCATTAGTACAAAATGTAAATGTGAATAAATATGTAGAGACAGAATTAAATTAGTGGTCATGTAGGGCTAGGGAAGTCTAGAGAGAGTGAGAGATGAATGCCAGGGGGTTGGGGGCTTTCTTTTTGGGCAATGAAAATGTTCTAAAATTGATTGTGGTGATGAATGTAGAACTCTGTGATTACACTAAAAGCCACTGATTTTACAATTTGAATGTGTTGTATCATATGTGAATATATTTCAATAAAAATTGTTTCATAAAACAAACAAAAATATATATGACTATTTAAAGCCAAAAAACTGCAGCATAGCATTGTTGAATTTATAACATATATAGATGTAATATTCATTGCAAGTATAGCATCAAGGACAGAGGAAAGCAAAAAATAGACTATACAGTTACCATTGATGGAAGGGTGGAGTTTAGCCTATAGGAGCATAGTAGTTAGGTTCAGGTGTCAACTTGGACAGGTAATGGTGCCCAATTATTCTGTTGCTGCGGGCTTAAATCAACAGCAAGAGATGTACCTTCTGCAATGAATGAAGCTTAAAAGGAGAACTCAGAAGAGAGAGAAAGAGCTGAGTACAGCTCAGCACAGCATAGCACAATTTAGTTCAGAACTCAGAACCATCTCATACCTACACATTTGGAGATGCAGAAAAAAATCACCCTGGGGAAAACTATGTGAACCTAGAGACCAGGGGGAAGGTCAGCAGACATTCCCATATGCCTTTCCATGTGACAGAGAAAGATAAGGTAAAGCCAGCTGAATCCCCTTTATAAAAGTCAGTCTGTTTCTTGCGTATTGCATCCCAGCAGTATTGGAAAATTAAAACTGATTTTGGTACCAGAGGAGTAGGGTGTTGCTGCATTTGCAAATACCAAATATGCTGGAATGGCTTTTTAAATGGCTAGGGGAAGGATTCTAGAAGTATAGTGAGGAGCTTGATAGAAAAACCTAGATTGCTTTGAAAAGAATTATGAACTCTACTTCCACTGAAGCTTTGAAGGAGTGTTGTTTCAAATTGGAAGGAAGGCAATCCTTGTTTTAAGGTGGAAGAAAATTTGGAAAACTTGAATCCTGGTGCTGGATGAAAGGGAGAATTTGAATGTGATAATCTGTGACACTTGGCTTAGGGAACTTCCAAGTTAAAGGTGAAGGATTCAGCTTAGTTTCTTCTTGATTCATATAGTAAAGTGCAACAAGAGAGGGGCAGGCTAAGAACTGAACTTTTGGATACAAAGAACCCAGAAATCGATGGTTTGGGAAATTCTGGGCTTCCAGAAAGTTAGACCCCAGAGAATAGTGCCCCAAGTTAGGATTTAACCAAGCATGAAACTAGTCAGTCATTATAAGACAAGCCAAGGTTGAAGATGGAGTTATCCAGAAAGCTATTTGTGCAACCCTATTGTCTGATATTTTTTGCATCTCGGTGCTACATGCCAAGTCAACAAATATTGTGTGAGACCTGTATAAGTGCATCCACTGTCAGTCTGGACGGGAAGGGACAGAAAATGGACAGTTAGAAGGAAAAATGACCTCAGAGGCAGTACCATGGAAGCTAAAGTCTGAAGCCAAGAAGCCTCAGGCCAAGATAGCAGATCCACCTGTGCATGTGGAGGGTATGAGTTTGCCCCAGAGGCAGAGGGTAGACCTTCTGTCTCAATATCTGGAAGAGTTCTCATGCTCCAGGCCTTGGAGAGGGTGGAGTACACTACCTGGGGATTAGAGGTAGCCTGGCTGCCACCCCACTTTTCTGAAGGCGTTGAGTATGTGCACCAGAGATGGCAGAGAATTCAGGTGCCATCCAGATGCACGAGGAGGGTGAGGCCAAGAAAAAGGTGGTCTCTCCAATGTTCCTCATGTTGCAACCCTCATCCTAGTGTTTGGAAAGAACAGGGGCAATGCATAGGGCCTTGGAAAGGGTGGGACTGATGCTTTCCAAAGGCTGTGAATGAAAAACTCTCAGACTTTGAAGTCTAATGGAGTTTACCCTTCAGGTTTCCGAATTGTTTAGGTCTGGTGACTCCTTTTTTCCTTCCAATTTCTTCCTATGGCTATGGGATCATTTATCCTATACTGTTCTCCTTTGCATTTTGGAAGCAGATAACTCACTCTTAGTTCACTGGTCCACAGACAGAGAAGAATTTTGCTTTGAGACAGAACATGCCTGTAACCCACTTTGATGAGATTTTGTACTATTTTTCAGTTTGTATTTGCATTATTACTGGAATGATTTAAGGCTTTTGTGACATTGTGATGCAATGGGTGTTTTTTGTATATGGAAACATTCAGTGCATTGCATGCATGACAGATGAGCATTGTTAGAAAAAAATGTTATTGTTTTCTATTTATAGATTAAGCATGATCTGAGGTGATTTGTATGGTTTCCAAATTGACAAGGGGTGCTCACTGTCACTGTTAGGTTCAATTGTCGACTTGGCCAGGTGATCGTGAATTTCAGCTATGACTGATTACATCTGTTATTGGCTGTTCTAGTTTGCTAGCTGCCAGAATGCAATATACCAGAAACCTAATGGCTTTTAAAAAGGGGAATTTAATAAGTTGCTAGTTTACAGTTCTAAGGCTGTGAAAGTGTCCAGATTAAAACAAGTCTATAGAAATGCCCAATTGAAGGCATCCAGGAAAAGATACTTGGTTCAAGAAGGCTGATGATGTTTAGTGTTTCTCTCTCAGCTGGAAGAGCACATGATGAACATAGTGGCATCTGCTAGCTTTCTCTCCAGGCCACTTGCTTCATGAAGCTCCCTGGGAGGCATTTTCCTTCTTCATCTCCAAGGGTTGCTGGTTGGTGGACTCTGTGGTTCTGTCATCCCTCTGTTGTGGTTCTGCAGCTCTCTCCTCATTATCCAAAATAACTCTCTCCAAAATATCTCCTCTTTTATAGAATTCCAGAAAACTAATCAAGACCCATGTAGAATGGGTGGAGAGATGCCTCCATCTAATCAAGTTTAATACCCACAATTGATTGAGTCAAGTCTCCATGGAGATAACCTAATCAAGTTTCAGCCAATACACTGAATAGTACAAGATTGATTGGGATTAAAACACGGCTTTTTTACGGTACATAAATCCTTTCAAACCAGTACATTGGTCAAGTGGTGTGCCGCCCACAATGAGTGAGGCTTAAAAAGAAGAGAGACAGCTCAGTACAGCTCAGCACAGTACAGCAAAGCACAACTCAACTCAAGCTCAGAGCCCAAGCGAAGAGTCAGCTCAGACCCAGATGGTTGGAGATACAGAAAGGAATTGCCCTGGGGAAAGATGTTTGAACACAGAAGCTGGGAGGGAAGGCCAGGAGACATTGCCACGCTCCTTTCCATATGAAGAAAAAGGCAAAGGAAAGCCAGCTGACTTTCCTCTGAAGAACTGAAAATTTTTAACTATATAAATCCCATTTATAAAAGTCAATGTATTTCTGGTATATTCCATTCTGACAGCACTAGCAAACTGAAACATATATAGATGTAATATAAAAAAAACATGCAACTATTGCAAGCCAAAAAACTATAACATAACATTGTTGAGTTTATAACATGTATATGTGGTACTTATTACAACTATAGCATAAAGGAGAGGGGAAGGTGATAAACAAACTAAACATTTATCATAAACTGAGGGATGGAGTTTAGCCTATAGGAGTGAGGGAAAATAACGGGGTACAAGAGAGTTTGAGGAGAGAGTAGCTTACGAACAAATCTGGGGGCCAGGCTCAGAATGACATCATCAACATAAGGATCAGGGCTCACAAGTGTAAAGAAAAGTCAAGGATCGGAGTATTTGGGCTTTCAGATCTTGAGTAGAGGAAGTTAGTCCATCAAGAAATAAGAAAGGAAAACAAAGGTCTCATTCTGAGAGTTGGTGGCTACAGTTTAAGATTTCAGAGGTAGAGCAGTCTGGGTGCTCCCTTATTTTATTTATTTTTTTTGCAACTGATTTTTTTCATGCATGTCTTTATTTTATTACTCATCTACCCCTTCACTGGAAAAGGGGGTGTCAGCCCCAAGGTAATAACACTCACATGGTCACAATGCAAGTTATACAGTTATACATTATTATCAAAGATCAAAGCTACTGGATCACAGTTTGAAAATTCAAGTATTTACTTCTGGCTATTTTAATACACTAGAAACTAAAAGGAAATATCTATTAAGTGGGTCAATAATCATAATCATTTGTAATATTCTAACTTATCAGTTACAGCAACTGTTTTTCATGTGAGCGTTCTCTCAAATCTTCAGGGATATCTGGATAATGAGCATTCTAATTTCTTCATGCTGAAGAGTTTTTGACATTATAGGGTAGAGGAATGAAACTGGTACCTGTTCTTGGAGAGCCTCGTACCTCTGGTTTCATCTTGCATGGGAGTCACCATGAGTCTTGAAATTCTGAAAAGATAAACTTAATAGATAAAACTTTTAAAGAGTCTTAGATAAAGCCTAGGGTATTCTTTAGGGGTTTCAGGAATACTCTCGGTTGGGGATTGGTATTTTGTGGCAATTTGCAATATTTGGCTGAAGCATGCGTAAGAATAACCTCCAGAATGACCTCTCAACTCTATTTGCAATCACTTAGCCCTTGTAACTTTACTATATTCCACTTCTCTTCCCCTTTTGACCAAGAAGGCATTGTCAATCCCATGATACCGGGGTCAGGTTCATCTCTGGAGTTATGGTTCATGTTGCCAGGGAGACTTATACCCCTTGGAGTCATATTCCATTTGGTGGAGGGTTTATTTGCAGTTTGGCTTAGAGAGAGGTCACAACTGAGCCACAAAAGGAGGTCTCTAGGTGTGGCTCATAGCATAATTATAAGTAGACTTAGCTTTTCCACTACAGAAATAAATTTCTTAAGGGCAATCCTCAAGATCGAATACCTTGCTCATTAAATTGGAAGTCCCTAATTCTTAAAAGAATATCAGGAATTCCACAGGTGGGGAGATTTAATAGTTCTTCATTTTTTCTCTATTTCCTCATGTGACTTTGCAAACTGGTTAAATATATTTTTCTGTCCCCAATATTCTGGAATGTAACAGGGTATTACAATAATCTATACAGAAAAAGTTGAACTCATTACCTATTCTAGGTTTCATGTAACTAGTTTGTTTGAATACACTGACCAGACAGGTTAAATTAGATAGTGTGGTACAGAAAATTTAAACTTTGGGCAAAATAACATGTCTTCCTTTAGTTTCACACAGATATTGAAGTTTTAAATACCAACAAAATCATCCTTTACCTTGTATTCTGATTTACCTTAGTCCTAACCAGATCAGTGTAATTCATATTTCTAATTGAAGTCTGATCTCTTTTTAAGTTTTTCTAGCAGCTGCTGTCTGGAGTAATGCTGACTTTCAGAGCTGCATTACTTATATCGAGTTTCAGATATCATACAGATAACCCAACATATCAGGGAATGACCAGGTTATACACAAAGAGCTCTGCAAATCAGAATTTAGAAATAACAGTTAAACTGAGGAATAAATGTGAGCTTACAGTCTAGGAACCTTTACAATGAGCCTTCTTGAACATTCTGTATTCCTTATTCATTGATTGCCCATTCTCTGCCTACTTGCTCTCTCCTGATAACCTATGATCTCGAATTTAAATCTCACTGTTAGCTCATTATAGTTAGTTTATTTTAATGAGAACGTATAATATTTGTTCGTTTGCTTCTGGCTTATTTCACTCAACATAATGTCTTCAAGGTTCATTTGCCTAGTTGCATACCTCATAACTTCATTACTTTCTCAGCTGTGTAATATTCCATCATATGTCTACACTACATTTCACCCCTCTCCTCAGCAGTCAGTATATCCTTGGGTCACCTCCATCCATTTGCATTCATGAATAATACTGTCATAAACACTAGTGTAGAAGTGTCCCTTTGCATTCCTGCTTTCAGTTGCCCCAAGTGTATACCTAGTAAATGGATTACAGGATCACATGGCAACACTGTACTTAACCTCCTGCGGAACCACCATATTGCCCTCCAGAGAGGCTGCACCATTCTACATCCCTAACAACAGTGAATGGTTCTCTCTCTCTCCACATCATCTCCACCACTTGTATCTTTCTGTTTTCTTTTTAAATTTTATTGCAATATATTCACACACCACACGAATCATCCAAAGTTAGTCACTGCTCACAACATCCTCACATAGTTGCATATACATCTCCATTATCAGTTTTAGAGCATTTTCATTACTCTAGAACAGAAATAAGAATGAAAAGTAAAGTCCAAATTCTCCCATACTGCTTATCCACCCTAGTGTTGACCCATAGTATTGGTGTAGAAAATTTGTTACTGTTGATGAAAGAATATTAAAATACATTGTGAACTATAGTCCATGGTTTGCACTTGCTATGTTTTTTCCCCATATAGCCTTCTATTTTTTTTCACATTTGTAGTGGTTCATGCAAGAACTTGTTTAGATACGTGACTTTAAACAACCACTTTCAATCAAATTCACCTACAATTCATTACTATTACTTATGAGTACAAAAAAAGCTACTATCTCCTAGATATCCAATCCCAAACATTTAAGTTCAACCTCATCAACAATTCTGCACATATTAGGTAACCACTCCTTATTCTCTAGCTTCTGTCTATCTCTAGGTACCCTATGTTCTATATTTTAAGGCTCTGTATTTATCTAGTTAGTTTATATTAGTGAAATAATACAATATTTGTCCTTTTGTTTCTGGCTCATTTCACTCAGCATTATATCCTTAAGGTTCATCCATGTTGCCACATACTTCAGGACCTCATACCTTCTTCCTCCTGGATAATATTCCATCACATGTATATAACACAATTTGTTTACCACTCTCAGTTGATGAACTCTTGGATTGTTTCTGTCTTTTGGCAATTGTGAAAAATGCTGCTAGAACATCAGTGTGCAAATGTCTGTTTGTGTCCCTGCTAGCAGATCTTCTGGTTATATACTGTGTAGTGGAATTTCTGGGTCATAGGGTAACTCCATATTTAGTGTCCTGAGCAATCGCCAAACTGACTTCCACAGTGACTGTACCATTTTGCATTTCCACCAGCATTGAATAAGTGTTCCTATTTCTCCACATCCTCTCTAGCATTTGTAGTTTACTGTTTGTTTAATAGGGGCCATCTTTATAGATGTGAGATGATATCACACTGTGAATTTGATTTGCATTTCCCTAATAGCTAATGAAGGTGACCATCTTTTCATGTACTTTTTAGCCATTTGTAGTTCCTCTTTGGAAAAATGTCTATTCATACCTTTCACCTATTTAATGATTAGGCTATTTGTCCTTATATTGTTGAGTTGTAGAATTTCTTTATATATGCTTGATATCAAACTCTTATCAGATATGTGGTTACCTAATATTCCCTCCCATTAAGGTGAAGGCCTCTTCACCTTTTTGACAAAGTCTTTTGAAGCGCGAAAGTGTTTAATCTTGAGGTGTTCCCATTTATCTATTTTTTTCTTTTGTTGCTTGTGCTTTGCGTGCAAAATTTAAGCAGCTACCTCTTATCACTATGTCTTAAAGATGTTTCTCTATATTTTCTTCTAGGATTTTTATAGTACTGGCTCTCCTATTTAGGTCTTTTATCCACTTTGAGTTAATTTTTATATAGGGAGTAATGGAGTGGTCCACTTTCATTCCTTTGGGGAAATGCATATCCACTTTTCCCAGGACCATTTCTTGAAGAGAGTATTCTGTCCCAGTTCAGTGGATTTGGGGGTCTTGCCAAAAATCAAATGACCATAGATCTGAGTTTCTATTTCTGAACACCCAAATTGGTTCCATTGATCAATATGTCTATCTTTGTGCCAATGCCATGCTGCTTTGACCATTGTGGCTTTACAGTACCCTTCAAAAGTCAAGAAGTATAAGTCCTCTAAGTTTTTTCCTCCATTTTTAGGATGCTTTGGCTATTCAAGACCCCTTTCCTTCCAAATAAACTTAATAACTAACTTTTCCAAAGTAGGAAAAGTTAAGGTGCTGTCATTTTAATTGGTATTGCACTGAATCTGTAGATCAATTTGGGTAGAATTGACATCTTCATGATATAGCCTCCCTACATATGAATGCAGGATGTCTTTCCACCTAATTCGATCTTCTTTGGTTTCTTTTAACAAAGTTTTGAAGTTTTCTGTATATAGGTCCTTTCCATTTTTGGTTAAATTTGCTCCTAGGTATTTCATTCTTTTAGTTGCAGTTGTGAGTGGAATTGTTTTCTTGACTGCCTCCGTGCTTAGGACATTGTCAGTGAATAACATTATAGATTTTTGCATGTTGACACAATCGTGCAGGTGCTAGAAGAATATAAATGTGGAGGGAGTTAAAATACTAAGTCCTGGAGCTGTCACAGCAGTGACAGTGACCAAAAGGCTGACAGAGGATACATGGAGTTAAGGGAGACACTTGGGAAGCAATGGCAGAGGTGCATTGGCTATTCCCCTTGAGGCTGGGCATCCATGCTTTGTATATTACATACTTATGTCTGTTTCATCCCACCAAGAAAAAAATTTATATCTCAATCATTTAACATTCTATGATAAAAAGAGGCATTAAGAGATCTTCTGACAATGAGAATTGGCCTTTACTCTTAAGGAAAAGCAAATGAAGAGAGTCTCTCATCCCAGTCCTCTACAATTGCCATTACCTTAAAAAAGCCAAAGAAAGTGAAAAATTACCTAGAATACAGAAGGATGATGTTTCACTTCCATTTGTTCCTTTTTTTTCCCATATTTTCTATTGAAAGTATCATATCATTAAAGTTGCCTAATAAAATAAAATGGGGAAATATACACAGTATACCGTTAATTTTAAAAAGCAGAGAGTATATCAAGAAATTCTATGTGCTTATAAGGTATATGTCTAGAAATATATAAAGTCATATTTGTAATTATGAATGATTTGCATTTCCTTCTTTAAGTTTTTCTGAGTTTCTCAAATTTTCTGTAATGAGTATATATTATTTATATAATCAGGAAAAAATTAATCCAAAAAAGAAAAAATCATGTCCAATAAGCTAGGTAGGATTTGATCTTAGAAACATTATCCCTAAAGTTTCTAAAAGTTTCTACCTCTGCATTTTTTAAAGCTTCTTTTCAAAGTGGTGGCAACTTTAAAATGACTTTGGGGATTACAAAATCTAATAGAAGAAAACAAAGGAGGATTCAAATTGCCACCAGAGCCTGTATAGGTCCTTTGGTAATATTCAGGGCTCCGAAGATAGGGAGTATTTATGTGGCAAATTGATTCACCATTGACACAAATATAGGGCATGAACTGCTATACGAGATGAAGTTTAATTTCTGTTCTTTCTCCTCAGTCACTGCTATTAAGTTGTTTGAAACTGTGGGAAATTTGACTGTGACTTCTACAGCATGGTCATAGTTCAGAGAGAAGAAAGCTGAGAAGTCAACTAACTGAGGAATATTTAAATGACTTCAGAGTGTGGTTGTAAGAAATTAGTGAAACTGATGAAAAGATGGTAATTGATTGGTTAGGAAACTGAAGTCCTAGTAAACCATGCTACTTGTGAGAAGTTGAAGATCCTACACTGATGCTTGAATAAGGAGCATTATGGTAAGTTGGGAAAAAGCCTTGTTGAAAAGGAGAGAATAAATGGGATTTGGGAATTATGAATAATTAATTTTATCTGAAAAGTTCCAAATAGAACAAAAACTGGGCAATAAGGTATGAATGAGTGAAGGAAATTCCTTCGATAGTTACAAACAACAAATGAAAGAATGTTAGCCTAGGACTTCAGATTAAATTAACATACAATGTGCACTCAGTTTATGTTAATCATCAAAGCAACCCTTCCAAATAGGTACTTTATCCTGATACTGTAGATGACACATCATGCTCAGAAAGTCTAAATGTCTTGCCAAGATTTGCACCACTAATATGTTACAGAGCCAATACTAAATTCTAAGTCCTCTCATTCCAAGCCAAGCGCTCTCCACTAAGACATAGTACCTCACTATAATTTTATTGGTAGAGAGGACAAAGAAGTGAACTAATTTTGGCACAGTAGATTTCCAGAGACACAAGGCTGTTACACTCTAGCACAGCCCTAGAAATGCCAGAGCTTGTAGAAGACAGATAGGTAAATCAATCACAGCTATAAGCCTATTGCTCAGATTGAGTGTTCCAGAAACAACAAAGCAGTTTTGATTTACAGGCAGAAATGTGAGTGACAAAACCCAGTACAATTCTCAGAAGCTTGTAAGAAAAGTAGTAGAGGTCTGAGGTCTTTCTTTCACTTGAGCACTACTGCTCATTATTAGCTCCTGCAGGGGCTCATAGGGCCTCATTTAATTAGAAAAACTCTGGGGATATCCAGCCAGGGATGTCTGATATTGCGAACATAAAGCTGTTTTATAAAAAATATGGGAGACTGGCTGAATCTAGAGGTAGTGTACAATACTTAGTGCAACTGATTTCCTTCAGAGGAGGCCTTCCAAGGTGAGTGGGGCATGAGGTATTTTAAGTTTCTCTGGGTTTAAGTCAGGGAGTCTGGGTATACGTTTTCTTACACACAAACGACTGCTGTCTTCTGCTGGTAACCACAAGGAGAAGAGGGTTGAGTGCTTCGTGATTTATATTCCTAACCCAGAGTTTGCTTTCTTTCCAGAGATGATGCTGATGATGAGAATCAATCTAAAGGCTGACCCTTCAGAGAGAGATGCGCAAAAACCAAAGAGCAAAGAAAAAGAAACTTTACCTCCTTTGGTGAGAAATAAAAGAAGCACAGTGACAACAATCATGAGTATTTGCCCATAGCCCAGCCCCACCACTGCCACCATCATGGAGTATCTCCTCTACCTTTCTTTTAACTTGATAACAGTGGATATATTGCATGCTATGTATATTGTTTGCTGTGGACATATCCTAATGGTGAGTTCTAGTGTACTTTTGCAAGAATTGAGACTGTGTCGTATCTATTTAGAGTGTACATATTTGTGAGATTGATAGCTTGAAATTATACTTTAAATGGCCTTAAATCTGTCTATATAATGAAACAATAGAAAGTCTTCTCCAGTTTCCTTCCCATTGACAATTCTTACTTCTTGGTTTTATTGAAAATTGGAGCCAAAATTCTCAAATGCTTACTAGTGTTCTCTTGAAGCAAAAATTTTAAAATAGCATTTTTATATTTATAATCAGGAAATATACATTTATTGAAGAAAATATGAAAAATAGAAAGTAATACATATATTATTCTTTCTTCTATCTATTGCTTGGATTATTCAGAGAAGAAGAGTTAAATAATGATACTAATTCTAACAGCAATCTTTGACAGACTTTAGGGAAATACTTCCAGAGTTTCCTCATTTAGAATTGTGCTGTCCAATAATTTGAAAGAGATAGTCTTCATTTTCTTAAAAGTCTGTCTGTCCATATCTAGATTAATAAGATGTTTTAATAAGAATGAATGTTGAATTCAATGAAATGATTTTCGGCATCTTGTTAATGACCGTGTGTGTGTGTTGACTGATATTGATAGATTTTCAAATAATTATTTGGAACTTTGTGAATTAATGAACAAATTAGATAATTTTACTTCAATTATATAAAAATACAGTTTGAATATACTTAATTTATGATTTTTGCATATTTTTATAAATGAGAACTGACTGATAGGTTTGACAGATCGGGATAACATGGCCATTTTACTTTCATGAAATAATTTTTAAAATGTTCCATGACTTTTCACACTGAGACATGTTATATAGCACAAAAATAATTTTTTTCTTGAAGGTATAAAATAACTTCCATAAGTATTCTGCCCTTGGGATTCATTTTGAGAATCCTTGGTTCACAATGGTATCTTTATTTCCTACCGCAGAATATGCCATGATATGTGTTGAATGAATGAATGAATAAATGAAGGAGACTATGAGAGAAGTAAGCACATCTTCTGTGACAGCACTTAAGAAGGAATTCTGAACTCAAAAGGTGAGAAAGAAGGAATTCTGAACTCAAAAGGTGAGAAAGTTTTCCTAGAGAAAAATAACATTTGAATTGGGAAGGATCCTTTCACCTTAAAGCAGTATGTACAAATGCATAGGGAAGAGTGTAAAATACTCTTTGGGGAAACTGAAAGGAATCCAGCATGACTGCTGCATTGCCCTGAGATATCAGTAGTGGGATCATAATTTGTACATTAAAGGCACCTAGGGGAGATGATGTGGTTGGAGAATGGCTACGGGACTTTTCTTAAGTTGTGTTGCAAGTAAGAATATTGATTTTCATGCAGCTGCATCTCTCTATTTGTGTGTCTTTTGTGGGGAGGTTGATGGAGTCAATTTGAGATCAATTATACTGCAATAACTTCTCCTTTAACATCGTTATGGAAAGGAGAAATAGAGAAGTGTGAGGAAAGGACTGAAAATGTAAGACAGGCATTTTGTGATCGGTTGATTCGGTGTATTTGGTGACTGTACTGTTTCCATTTTCTTTTATTTGCCCTATATTCTGTAAAAATGGTCCTAATCACCAGGAACATTTTGGATAAAGAGAAAGTGAGCTATTCCTCCTTCAATTAAGAATGCCCTCAGCTCCCAGGATATGAATACTCTCTCTGTTACTGTAAAAATGGACTGTTCCTCTTCTCTTTCTTTACAGCAAATTTAAACTGCTGCCTTAACTTCTCCCTTCATGGAAACAAGTCCATGTGCCAATATGAATAGGGGCAGAAAAGAGGTGCAGGATAAAGGGAATATTTTCCAAGTAACTAACATATTGGCCACACAATCCCTTTCTATTTTTAACTTTCTACTGTAGTAACATATATATACACTCAAAACTTCCCACCTTAACCATTTCCAGATGTACAATTTCATGGTATTAATTACATTCACAATATTTTGCCTCTTCAACATCACCGTCTAGGTGATACTTTCTGATAAGAAGAGAAAGGCCATGGAAACCATGGGAAGAAAAGAAAAATTTCCCTTTCTCTCTCCCTTGCAGGAACCTAGGATGGCTGTGTTCTACCAGCTGAGGAGTAAGCCCCACATCTTGTCTTCAAGCTCTGTAGATACAAAATGGCCAAAGCAAATGTGCGATTATGAGGCGAGAGTAAGATCAGCAAGAAATATTTTCATTCCACACCCAGAGCCTGGGAAGTACACGTTACCACAGTAACAGTATAACAGGTAATTAGCCACAGTTATATAAGGGGTCTACTATCTTCTTGGGCACCTCAGCAGAATCAAAATGAAACATTTAGAGCACAGTTGCATTTCTGATCATCTGCTAACATTACGAGTAGGAGAAACTTTTCAATTGAAAATATCAGATGAACAGGGAAAGATAGTTAAGACAAAAAGCACCATTAAAGACATACAGATTTGCAGAGTGACGACAGACTAGGGGATTCCAGATGTATGATCAGTAGAGGCAAAGATAACAGCATTGTTATAATAGTTTTCTTTTGCTTATAGTTAGGGTATGAATCTTTGAAAGGTAGTTTGGTATATTGGTTAAGGGGGCTGACTTTGAAGTCAGGCAGCTGGATATTGAATTCTGACTCTACCGCTTATTATCTGTATGACCTTAAGAAACTTATTCCAACTTCTCTTACTTTCTGTTTCTTCATTTGAAAATGGATGTAATAATGGTACCTATCTCACAGGGTAGCCATGAAGCTTAAATGAATTAATACATGTAATATTCTTACAATAGTGCCTGGCACAGAGTGTTCAACAAATAGTAATCATATGTGTTAATATCAGAATCTGCATGTCCAGAAATAAAGATAATATGGATCCCTACAGATGCATTCCAAAGTATCAAATACAATAATTAAGAGTAAAATATATATCAGTAAGCAATGGATATGATGATGATGATGATAGCACCAAATTTGGCTAATAATAAAAACCACTCCATTGTATAATTGAAATTGGTTAATTGGGAAAATTTTAGTTGTATATGTCATACAAAACAGTTTTTTAAAAAATGAGTAGTGGATAAAAAATTAACCTACATAGGGCAGGAGTATAAAATCCAGATCTATGAGTTTGGTGATGCTGAAAGAATATTGGAGAACTTGGACTGATTAGAAAAGTATAGATATTGTGAAGAAAAGCATTTTCACATGGTCTATATTTGAGGAGGGAAAATAAGTGTACATGAGGAGGCCCATGCTTCACAGTCTGAAAGCTCCTGGGAATAATCCTCCAAAGATCCTTAGACTTCCTAACGATTTTTGAAAGAAGATCAATCAGATGCCCCAAGGAGAGCAAAACAAAAGTTTGTAGTCTTTCAATCGTGCTCATAAACTTACCCTAAGAAAGGTAAATCACTTCTTCTCTTCCGATATGGGCAGACAGACTTAAAAATTACAATATAATTTACAAAATTTACGTATACTTTGGTCTATAGTATCTGTCATCTTTTTGAAAGCTCCAATCTTTCGATTTAATCTTTCAAATTCTTCTTTATGCTCTCTTCCTGATAGCCTTTATTTCTCTATAAATATCCCTGAATAATTGTTCCACAGTCTGATGTTTTGATTGATCATTTAAGCAGGCCATTTCTGCATGGATCTTCATGAGCTTATGATTTCCTGTTGTGTCCAGTGCATTACGATTTTCTTAATAAGTTTATTTCGTGAGTTGCTTTCCTTCACTCTCTGATGTTTTATAATTATTGGGTGTGTGTTGAAGATACCCATATGCACTTGGTTTGTCAGTAATTTCCCATGCAACCAAGGCCTGGATCACATGTGGGGGGTGCAATTGTACAAAGGGGCCTGTTAAATGCTAGGCAGAAAAGATGCATGGCTGGTTAAGTGGCAGAATGCCTGCCTGTCATGTGGGAGACCCAGGTTCAGCTCCCCACCCATGCACCAAAAAGCAAAAGAAAACAAAACAAAATGCCTTAAGGGTCTGTCAAAAGCTAGGCAGGAAATGTTGCACAGGTGGCTCAGTAGTAGAAAGCTCGCCTATCATGTGAAAGTCCCTGGTTTAACTCCCGGCCCAGGGAACCAGAAAAAAAAAGATGGTGGTATGTGTCTTGGGTGACCTTCTTGGTCCTGCATCTCCATCTGTGCGAGCCTGAGATCACTGGGCCTCTGTGGGTAAACTGGAAAGGAGAGCAGGACCAGTACCTCACAAACTTCCCTCACCGACTGGCCATCAGATCACCGCTGCTCCATGTCAGGGCATGACCACTGGTCTCTGCCAACACCAGGCACCCATGGAAGCCCACCTCAGGGGTGGGGAGCAGGCATTGTGCACTGACCCATTGATCCCCATGCACAGGGGAAGCAATTCCACCAGTCTCTGGGTACCTCGCAGGAACTCCAAGCCATGGGGCCATGAGGAAAGACCTCCCGAGATTTCTTTCTGTTGGTGCTGGCCAGAGCACAGGAGCATGCTTGGGTACTGCACCCACCCACATGTGCCACCTGACCCTGCTGGGCTCATGGTTGAAGGCACTCACCCCTCTTTTTCCATCCTAATCTGCAGTCTCAATTTTTATTTTGTTATTACTTTGACTCTATACTTGCTGTTCCATGGATCTTGGGTGAAGTCTGCCACCCTAATCCAACATCTTGTCATAAGCATCTACATTTGAAAGAAGTTTGTCACTACATCTTATTTGGCTTGTCTGATCAAAAGTTTTGGAGTATCTGTAGCATTGCCAGTGCTGCTATAGATCCTAAGAGGTATGTAATTTCTCAGTGCCTCAGTTTCATCATCAATAAAATTAGTATTATATCTCTGCCCCTCCTGAATTTTAGCAGTGCTCAAAAAACAAACAAAAATAATGGAAGTAAACTGTGCCCAAAATATGCATTATAAATACAAATTTTCCCGAGTCGTGTCCTTTTCTGAACTCTGCAGGTGACAAGAACACATGGAAAAGAGCAATTACTCCACAGTGACCGAATTCTTTCTGGTGGGATTTTCCCAAATCCAGAACTCCAACTTTCTCTGTTTGTGCTCTGCCTCATCATGTACCTTATAATTCTCCTGGGAAACAGCCTCCTCATTATCATCAGCATCCTGGATTCCCGCCTCCACACCCCCATGTACTTCTTCCTTGGGAACCTCTCATTCTTGGACATCTGCTACACATCATCATCCATTCCTCCAATGCTCAGCATCTTTAGGTCTGAGAGAAAGTCCATCTCCTTCATTGGCTGTGCTCTACAGATGGTGGTCTCCCTTGGCTTGGGCTCCACTGAGTGTATCCTACTGGCAATGATGGCATATGACCGGTACGTGGCTATCTGCAACCCTCTGAGATACCCCATCATCATGAACAGGGTGCTATGTGTGCACATGGCTGCATGGTCCTGGAGCACAGGCTGTCTGCTCTCCCTGGTTCAAACAGTTCTAGCAATGACGTTACCTTTTTGTGGGAATAATGTCATTGATCACATTACCTGTGAGATTCTGGCTCTTCTTAAACTTATCTGCTCAGATATCACCATCAATGTGCTTGTCATGACAGTGGAAAATATTGTTTTATTGGTGATTCCTCTACTTTTAATTTTCATCTCCTATATTTTCATCCTTTTTACAATACTGAGCATTAACTCTGCTGAGGGGAGAAAGAAAGCCTTTTCTACATGTTCAGCTCACCTGGCTGTGGTAGTTTTATTCTATGGTTCAGCCCTTTTTATATACATGAAGCCGAAGTCAAAGGACACCAAAACATCTGATGAGATCATTGGTCTGTCTTATGGAGTGGTCACCCCAATGTTGAACCCCATCATCTATAGCCTGAGGAATAAGGAGGTAAAAGGGGCTGTGAAGAAAGTCCTCAGCAAACACCTGCATCTATGGAAAACATGAAAGTTCTTGATGCATGTCATTTCCAGTGGGAGAACAGACCTTTTATATTCAAAAGGATATTGCAGAATCTCCTGTCCTGGGAACTTGAGTCCTTATAAAGCCAAATATGGGAATCCCATTCCAGGTAAACATTTCTGTATAATGCCTTAACTGCTGGGTTTCCAGCTGTAAGGAGGTCTGCCAATTGGTCCTGTAAAAGTCATGTTGTCATCAAGACAAATGTCACGACCTTCTTTCTTCTTTCTTCCCTCCTTCCTTTCTCCCTCTTTCTCCTACCGTCCTTCCCATGTCCCTCCTTCCTCGCTCTCTCCCATCACCTACTTCTCCTCCACTTTATTCTTCTTCTTTTCAGACTCTTTTCTTACTCTTTCCTTTTGAAGTGAATGTCTGTTGTTTGTGTTATCCACCATCTACGCTTCCTATAAAATGATGTAAATATTTCTTTTCAGGATCCACAGTCCCTCACTCTTAATTCATGTTTTACTGGGTAGAGCAGATCTTACTCTGTGTACTAGGAGTAATCATGGAAAACCCTTGCCAGTGCAAAAGGACATCCATTCCCCTAGATGACTTCACTATGATGATAGATATAGTGTAGGAAGTGACCTGATCGAAACTTACCAAATGTAATCCTTGGATTTCTGCCTCAGTGTCAAAAAAGAGAAACACTTTTGGCAAGGGTCTTCAAACTGGTGAAATGTGATCTTGGAGCTCCTGCTGGCCCTCTTGGCCAGTACATGGGAGAGCCTAGCTAAGAAGCAAAGCAGAGCTGAGATAGTGTGTCTGATGTCACTTTACTGAATCCAGCTATAGCTAAAGCCGGCTTTACCATTTTCCTCTATTTATGAATTGTTATCATTTTATAAAAATACAATTTGAGATGGATTTTACCACTTACAATCACATAAATCCTATCTGAAATATTCCCTTGTTTCACCTCCTCCTCCCTCCACTTATATTTTCGAGACAAAAAACAATTAAAAGGGATGTTATCTGAATTGACCCAACTTTAGCATACTTTAGAGGTTCTCTCTTTCTTTATAACTAAATTATGATAATCTAATCTCTATTTTGCATGACTTCAAGAAATCCAGTCACCTCCCCAGTTATTTCTGAACAGCATTTACATGTTCCTTATTTTTGTTCTCATTATGTTGCTCAAGATATTCCTTCCATGCTGTGGGCTTCAATCAATATGATATTTTTTATTATACTATTTTGCTTTTGTATAATGTATATTAGTTCTTAATAGGCAATGTCCTTTTGTGGAATATGGCCAATGTGACTAGATTATATGTTAATACACATAATCTCTAATAAGTCTGGTTTGGAAAGCCTTCCCATAAAAGGTGCCACATATCTGGATTTGTCCATTCTGGGCACCAAACCGTGACTGCAATGGGTCAGGAAGGATTCACCTAAAAAATTATACATAGCTATGACCCCTGGACTTTACTGAGCTCAGAATTTGATAAAATAAAAAAATAATATATTAATCTACAGCATAGTGACTTCTATATGTTTATTTCTGGCACTGATGTGCTAACAGACATTTCAAACATATCCAAAAACAGAATATTTAATTTTCTTTTCCTCCAAACTACTTCTCCCTAAGTCTTCCCCATCTCAGGAAGTGGCAGCATCATATACTGATATCCAATCCACCAGCATATTCTGTTATCTTTATCTTAAAATTTACTCTGAACATGACCACTTCTATTGCTACCACCCTTGTCCAAACCACCATTATTTCATCTAGACTATGGCAGTGCTTTTCCAAGTAATCATATCCCTACTTCTACTCTAGTTCTTATACAATCTCTTCTCTGTACAGAAACCTGAGTGTTCTTAAAAAATATGAATCATATTATGTCTCACTTTTTTCTTGAAACACAGTGTCTTCCATCATACTTAGATTAAGAAAATATTTTTTACCATGGTCTACAAGATCCCCCAAAATGTTTAAGTCCTAACCCCTATCCCATGAATGCAAACTTATTTGGAAATAGGGTCTGTGATGAAGTGATTACTAATTTAAGTTCTGACTGCATTAGGGTTGACCCCAATCTAATATGAATGGAGTCCTTATAAGAGGGAAATTTGTATATAGAAACACTAGAGGGAAGGCCATGAGAAAATGGAGGAGGCAGAAACTGGAAAAATATATCCAGAAGCCCAGGAATGCCAAGAATTGCTGACAGACGCCAGAAGCTAGAAGAGGAAAGGGAGGATTCTCCCCTACGTGGCTCAGAAGGAGTGTGGCTTGGCTGAAACCTTTATTGGGAAATTTAGCTCCAGAACTGTAAGAGAATAAATTTCTATTGTTTTAAGCCATATAGTTTGTGGTAGTTTGTTACAGCAACCCTAGGAAAGTAAGAAACACTATTTTTTTTTATATGAGAACAAATTTCTGTCTCAAAATTGAACTAAGTGTTTTGTATCCTTTCTGTATACTCTACCATAATCCATATTTTCTAGTACGTGCTTGAGGATAGGGTATAATATAATTCTACTTTTGGAAGAGTTACTTCTTAATTGAAGTCCAAGCCATAAGTTTCCCATTTTGTACTGCCACACTTTTTCTACTGAAACTCCTTTTGCTATACCCTCTAATAAACATTATTTGGTTGCCCAACTAATTAGTAGCTTGGTAAGTGCTTGAAACTTAAAAGCTAATATTAAATTACCAGACCTTCTGAGCAGTGATTATTCCAGGGAAGTCAAGATCTTTAAAAATGTAGCATCCTGTAATTAAACAACCTTTTTTATGGCGGGGTGCATGGTCCAGGAATCAAACCTGGGTTTCCCTCATGGAAGGCAAGCATTCTACCACTGAACCACCTGTGCACCCTGGAATTAAACAGACTTAAAAATATTTTTATTGAAAAGTCTTTACACATATACATTCCATACATGGTGTATAATCAGTGGCTCATAATATCATCACAGGTTGTGTATTCATCACCATGATCATTTTGTAGAATATTTGCATCACTCCAGAAAAGGGAATAGAAAGAAAAAAGAAAAAAATTCATACATACCATACTTTACCCCTCCCTCTCATTGACCAATATTTCCATTTACCCAATTTATTTGTCCCCCCTATTATTTATTTAATCTTTTTTTTTTAACTCAAATGCCTGTATCCTGGATAAAAGGAACATAAGGCACAAGGCTTTCACAACCACACAATTACATTGTAAAAGTTATATCTTTATACAGTTGTCTTCAAGAATTGAGGCTACTGGAACACAGCTCAACAGTTTCAGGTACCTCCCTTCAGCCACTTCAATACACCACAAATTGAAAAAGGACATCCATATAATCCATAAGGATAACTTCCAGGACAACCTCTTGATTCTGAAATCTCTCAGCTATTGAAAGTTTATTTTGTCTCATTTCTTTTGCCCCTTGTGCCGGTTTGAAAGGATGTACCCTAGAAAAGTCATGTTTTAATCCTAATCCCATTTTGTAAAGGCAGCCATTTCTTCTAATCTGTATTCTATAATGTATGTCTGAAACTTAAATTACATTATCTCCCTGGAGATGTGACTCATTCAAGAATGGCTTTTAAGTGGATGGTGACATATCTCCACCCATTCCAGGTGGGTCTTGATTACTTTACTGGAATTCTATAGAAGAGGAGATATTTTGGAGAAAACTAGAGATTCAGAGAGAGCAGAGAATGGCACAGCACCATGAAGCAGAGAGTCCACCAGCCAGTGACTTTTGGAGATGAAGAAGGAAAATGTCTCCCAGGGAGCTGGAGAGGAAACTGGCAGATGACTAGTGTTTGCGATGTGCCCTTTCAGCCGAGAGAGGAAAACCTGACCTTGTTTGCCATGCGCCTTTCCGCCTCAGAGAGAAACCCTGCACTTCATTGGCCTTCTTGAATAAAGGTATATTTCCCTGGATGCCTTAGATTGGACATTTCTATAGACTTGCATTGATAGTACTTCTACCTGTATACCATCTATATTCAACATCCTGCAATATTAACATTCATTTCTTCTCGCTCATACAAAAACTTTTTTTTGTACATTGAATCACCATCATTGTCCACTCTAGGCATTACTGAATTATACCATCTCAGTCTTTATCCTCTATCTTTCCTTCTGGTTTCATACATGACCCCAGCTCTTCTCCCCCTATCATATTCACATTCATCATAGTTTAATTACAAATTAAATAAATGGATGGGTATATTGCTTTCATCGATTGGAATAGTAAATACAGTTAAGATGCCAATTCTACCCAAATTGATTTGTAGATTCAACGCAATACCAATTAAAATCCCAACAACTTACTCAACTGCACTGGCTATTGGGGAAATGCAGATCAAAGCCACAATGAGATATCATCTGACACCTGCCTGAATGGCCATTATCAAAAAAACCCAGAAAACAACAAATGCTGGAGCAGATGTGGAGAAAGAGGCACACTTATTCACTGTTTGTGGGAATGTACAACCACTTTGGAAGGCAGTTTGGTGGTTCCTCACGAAGCTAAGTAGGGAATTGCCATATGATCCAGCAATCCCATCACTAGATATATACTCAGAGGACCTGAGGGCATGGACATAGATGGATATTTGTACACCAATGTTTATAGCAGCATTATTTACAATTGCCAAGAAATGGAGACAGCCCAAATGTCCATCAATGGGATGAGTAGCTAAACAGATGTGTATATATATATCATGGAATGTTATGTATCTGTAAGACAGAATAAACTTGGACTCTTAATCTAGATATCTTGGATGCAAATATTGCAAAGATTAAACTGTATTTAAGGAAAGGTCTACATATCTTATTATGATAAACAACTTTTTAAAAGTTGAAGAGATTACTGAGACTTTGAATAAAATACACAAGATGATAAATTTAAATTTCATTTAAATTTTCATTTAAATGAAAATAGATAAATGCATCAATAAGGAAGGCTACTTCTTTAGAAAAAAAAGCATATACTCACATTAAGAAATAAAAAGAAAATTCAGGATAACTATCTTGGAAGAAATCGAGAAAGATAGACTTTTAAGAAAAGACAACTGAAATATGTTTGGCAATCAGATGAAATAGGATACAATGTCGCAAATAATGAGTAGTAGTATCTTTTTCTTTACTTTTTCCCATAGACTATACGTAAATTCTTTCAACTGTTTTCCTCAAAGCATAGTTAATTACCATGACAAACTTTAATATCCTTTTAAAGTAATGTGTATCCTGTTAATTTTACCCCAAGACTAGGAAAAGGGGGGTCCCCTGGTAAAGTCCTAATTCAAGAAAGAAGGAATGTTTGATATTATTAATGTCTCTTATCACTTACCTCTAGAGGCCAACCTAAGTAAAGTTAGGGCTGAGAGAAAGGATCTTATTTTCTCCTTCTCCATCCATCAGCCTACCTGAATTGCACCATTTTCTGAAACTTAACTGTTTAGAAATACAAAAATCTAAATTTACAACTTGAAAAGAAATAGCAGAGGAAGAAAGGTTTTTCTTGTTTTTTGTTTTTCACATTATCTAGAGATTTTCTTCATTAAAGCGATTTTCTTTAGTGTTCTTAGTTTTTCTACTAATTGCTAGAAGGTGGCATAATCCCCTAATAGCTACTTATAGAACACTATGTCCTACAACTGCAGAATAATATGCCTTTCAATTCACATGGTACATGCCAAAACCTAGATTACATATCAAAGGGCATAAAACAGATCCAAAAAATGATTGGAATCATTCACAGTATATTTTCTGCCCATATGGATTTTAAATTAGAAATCAATGGTGATATGATATCGAGGAAAATCAAGCCAAAAACATAAGTCTAAAAATCTCATGGCTTGAAAATAAGACAATAAGGGAAATTAGAGCATTTTTTAACTGAAGAATTATGAAAATGAGGCATTCCAAAATTTGTGGGCAGCAGGTCACATGATGCTTGTAGTGAAATTTTTAGCTTTAAATCACTATTTTTGAAAGGAGGTAAGGTTTAAAATGGATGTTTCCACCTTAATATGCTAGGAAATGAAGAGCCAAGTAAGTCCAAAGTACCTAAAAGGAAAAAAAATAAAGAAAAGAAATCAACAAAATAGAAAAACTTAAACAATGGTGACTGTTAACGACAGAGAAAATTAACAAGCTCAATTGGTTCTTTAAAATACAATCAAAATCCATAAAGTCCTGGCTAAACCACTAAAAACAAAAGAGATATAATGCAAATTATAATGCCAAAATGAAAGACAGGTTAACTCTCCAAATCCTGAAGACAGTAAAAGGATAAACAATATTACAAAACACTATATACCAACAAATTCAACAGACACATTTCTTGAAAAGTACAATTTTTCTAAATCAAATCAAGATGAAACAAAAAAAATTTTGTTTAATCTATAAAATAAATTAATTACCTACTAAAAACCTTCACACAGAGAAAATTTCCATTACGAGATTACGTTACTGATGAAACTATCAAACATTTGAGAAATAAATATCATGAATATTGATTGTCACAAGGAAAAAGAATAAGAGGAAACACTTCTCAACTCATTGTATTAGGCCTTATATCAAAAGCTGTCAAAGACTTTTACAAACAAGAAAATTACAGGCCAATATCCTCAGGAACATAGATGTAAAAATAGTTAACAAAATATTAGCAAATTTAATCAATTAGAAAAAGGAATAAAAGGCATCCAAATTGGAAAGGAAGAAGTAAAAATTTCCTTATTTTTAGATGTCATGATACAATATACAGAAAAATCCTGAAAAGTCTACAATTATCCTGAACTAATCAGTGAATTAAGCAAAGTAACAGGGTATAAGATCAACACAAAAATATCAGTAGTGATTCTATACAAAAGCAATGAACAATCAGAAGAAAACAAGAGAAGAATTACATTCATAATAGCAACTGAAAAAAATCAAACCTCTAGGGATAAATTTATTTATTTTTTTACTTTTTTTCTTTTCTACATAGGCAGGCACTTGGAAATGAATCTGGGTCTCCGGCATGGCAGGCAAGGACACTGCCACTGAGCCACTGTGCCACTGTTGCCCGTGTGTACGGATAAATTTAAAGAAAGATGTAAAGGACTTGTATACAGAAAACTACAAAACATTGGTTGATAAAAGAAATTAAAGAAGAACTAAATAAGTGGAAGGACATTTCATGCTCATGGATTTGGAGACTAAATATTGTTAAGAGGTCCATACGGCCCAAAGAAATTTATAGATTCAATATAATCCCAATAAAAATTCCAACAATCTTCTTTGCAGAAATGGAAAAGCCAACCATCAAACATATGGAAAGTTAAAGGGCCCTGAGTAGGTAAAGCCATCTTGAAAAAGAAAAATGAAGTTGGCAGACTCACACTTCCTGATCTCTAAACTTATTAAAAAGCCACAATAATAAAAACAGGAATACTGGCATAAAGACAGACATATAGACCAATGAAATAAAATTGAGAGCTCAGAAATCAATCCTCATTTTATGCTCAACTGATTTTTGACAAGGTGGCAAAGACCACTCAATTGGTAAGGAATAGTCTCTTCAACAAATGGTGCTGGAAAATTCGATTTCCATTTACAAAAAAAAAGTATGACCCCTGTCTCACACCATATACTAAAATCAACTCAAAATGAATCAATGACTTTAATATAAGAGGTAGAACTGTCAGACTCCTAGATGAAAACCTAGAGAAGCATCTTCAGGACCTTGTGTTAGGCAATGTTTTCTTAGCCTTTATACTCAAAGCACAAGCAGCAAAAGAAAAAAATAGATATATGAGATCTCATCGGAATTACAAACTTTTGTCCCTCAAAGGACTTTATCATGAAAGTAAAATGACAGTATCGATAGATATATTGATCAATGGAATTGAATTGGGAGTTCAGAAATAGACCCATAGGTTTATAATCAATTGAATTTTGACCAGGCACCCAAGACCACTCAACTTAGAAAGTACAGTCTCTTCAATAAATGGTGCTAGAAGAACTGTATATCCATAACCAAAAGAATGAAAGATGATCCTATCTCACATCCTATACAAAAATTAACCCAGAATGGATCAAATACCTAAATATAAGAACCAGTACCACAACACTCCTAGAAGAAAAGTAGGGAGTGCTGGTTTAAAAGTATTATGTGCCCTAGAAAAGGCTTATTTTAATCCTGATCTAATCCTGGGGTAGCAGCCATTTCTTTGAATCCTGCAATACTGTTGGCTGGAAATCTTTGATTCAATTATCTCTATGCAGCTATGACATGCCCAATTGTGGGTGTGACCTTTGATTAGATGGAGATGCCACTCCACCCATTCCAGGTGGGTCTTGATTAGTTTACTGGAGTCCTTTAAAAGAGGAAACATTTTGGAGAAAGCCAGAAATGACAGTAACTTCAGAGCCAACAGAAACTTCACAGCAGAGCTGACACAGATGCCAAAACTTGGAGAACAGAGACATGGACGTTTGGAGATGCTTGGAACCCAGCAGATGTTTCCCTGAGATATTAAGCAAGCCAGAACATGGAGAGAACCAAGGGAAGCCAAGAGATGAAAGCCAGCCACAGAGAAGCAAAGTGAGAAACACCCACAGAAACAGAGGCTGAAGACATCAGAACCCAGGAGCAAGGGACCAGCAGATGCTAGCCATATGACTATCCATGGCAGAGGTGCTCCTGAACCATGGGCCTTCCTTGAAATAGGTTATCTTTCTCTGGATGCCTTAGTTTGGACAATTTTTTAGGTCTAAAACTGTAAACTTGTAATTTATTAAATTCTGCCTTTTAAAAGCTGTTCCAGTTCTGGTATATCACATTCCAAGGCAGCTTGCAAACTAACACCGAGGATAACACCTTCAAGATTTAGTGAAAAGTGATAGTTTCTTAGACTTTACACCTAAAGTACAAACAATGAAAGAAAAAATAGATAAATGGGAATGTCTCAAAATTAAATATTGTCTGTGCTTCTAAGGACTTTGTCAAAAGGGTGAAAAGACAACAGACTCAATGAGAGAAAGTACTTGGAAACCACACATCTTATAAGGGTTTGATATCCAGAATATATAAAGACATTCTACAGGTCAATAATAAAAAAGGTGAACAACATAATTAAAAGCTGGAAAAAGGGAGGGCAACAGTGGCTCAGTGGCAGGGCTCTCACCTGCCATGCCAGAGACCTGGGCTCGATTCCAAGTGCCTTCCATGTGAACAAAAAAAAAGGAAAAGAAAAACTGGAAAAAGATATGAATAGACATTTTTCCAAAGAGGAAATAAGATGCCTAAAAAAGTACATGAATAGATGCTCAGCTTCACCAGTATTAGAGAAATGAAATCAAAACCACCAACAGATGTCAACTCATACCTACTAGAACAGCTGCTATTAAACAAACAGAAAACTATCAGTGTTGGAGAGGACATGGAGAAATCAGAACACTTATTCACTGGGAGTGGAATGTAAGATGGTACAGCCATTATGGAGGAATGTTTGGCATTTCTTTAGGAAGGTAAATATTGAGTTGGTTTATGACGTGCTGATCTTGCTATTTGGCATATACCCAGAAGATCTGAAATCAGGGTCAGGAAAAGACATTTCACACTGATATTCATGGTGGCATTATTCACAATTGTGAAAAGATGCAAGCAAAAGTGTCCATTAACTGATGAATGGATAAACAAAATGTGGTACATACATACTGTTCCAGTTTGCTAAAGCTTCCGGAATGCAATACACTAGAAATGGATTGGAGTTTACAAAGGGGATTTATTAGATTACAAATTTACAGTTGTAAGGCCATGAAATTGTCCAAATGAAGACATCAACAAGAGGCTACCTTCACTCAAGAAAAATCGATCATGCTCAGGGTTTCTCTGTCACATGGGAAGGCACATGGCAATGTCCACTGGCCCTTCTCTCTCTCTCTCTCTTTTTTTTTTTCATGGATGGGCACCAGGAATCAAACCTGGGTCTCTGGCGTGGTAGGTGAGAACTCTGCCTGTTGAGCCACTGTGGCCCCCTAGTCCTTCTTTCTTGGGCTCTATTTGGGTTGGTTTCCAGAATGGTTCTCACAGCTTCTGTGAGTTCTTCTGGCTTCTGCTGGGCCATTTTTTTTCTTCAAGCATCCTTCACTGTGTTTCATCTCTCTGCTGTATGTGTCAACTCTGAGATCTCTCTATGTTTTCTGTCTTTTATTCTCTTCATAGAGGACACGAATAAAAGCATAAAGACCCACCTTGAATTGGATGGGTCACATCTCCATGGAAACAACATAATCAAAAGGTCCCTACTACACAGGTCTGCATCCATGACATTGGATTAGAAGAACATAACTTTTCTGGGGCACATAACAGTTTCAAAACAGCACATATATGATGGACTATTATCCAAGTGTAAGAAAGGATGGAATCCTGATACGTGACAACATGGAGGAACCTTGATGACGTTATGTTGGGTGAAATAAGTCAGGCACAAAAGCACAAATATTGTATGACCTCACTGATATGAACACATTATGATAAGAAAACTCAAAGAGTTAGAAGGTATAATATACATTACCAGGAGATAGAATGTGGGAAGAGAATGGGGAGCTGATTCTTAATTTGTGCAGAATTTCCAATGAGGTTGACTGTAAATGTTTGGAGATAGATAGTAGAGATGGTAGCACATTACTGTGAGTGCCATTAACAGTGCTGAATTATGTGTGTTAATGTGGTAGAAGAGGAAAGTCATGTATGTCATAAATTAAGTTGAAGGTTAAAACATGGGAATGTACAACAGCGAATCTTATGGAAAATGATCATGATTAACTGTACAAATATAAAAAAGTTATTTCATGAATTAGAACAAATGTATGCCACTATTATAAGAAGTTAATAATAGAGGGGAATATTGGGAAAATGTGTCTATTGCAAACTATAGACTGTAGTTAATAGTAATATCTTAATATTCTTTCAGCAAATGTACCACGTCAATGTTATTGACCAATAATAAGGGGGTTAATGGATATGGGAGAACTTGGAGTTACTTTTTTATTTCTTTTCTGGAGTAATGAAATATTATAAAATTGATCATGGTGATGTATGCAAAAGTATGTGATGAAACTGTGAGATATGAATTGTATACCTCGGATGGTTTGTATGGCGTATAAATATATCTCAATAAAATTGTATAAAAGAAATAAAAAAGAATTTATGGAGGAAAAAGAAAACCCTTAGTTGCCAATAAAATAGTGAGCCTATTTGAATAGAGTAAAATGCTAAAAAATATACCAATAACTGTAGCTCATACTGTTAAGTCTGTTGCCCTTTAAGTTATAAGAATTTCATCATTACCATCAACCATAATTTAGACATTGATTACAGACAACTCGAAGAGAAAGAAATTTTGTTGTTGTTCTTATTGTGTTGGTTTGCTGTTTGCCAAACATGGGAAAATACAAGGTGTGTATGTGATAAATATGTACATACGCATGGTGCTAGCATGGCATGTGTTAGTACTGGCCAGGGAAATTTTAAAAACTTATTCATTTAGTTACTGATGATGATGGTTTTCTTATAAAACCAATGCAAAATCTTTTAAAGAGAAATTTTTCGTTTTGATTATTTTGATTGATGGTGGAAAAACATTGTTCAAAGTTTAAAAATATTCATTCTTTTGAAACTTCATTTCTGCTTGATTAGTGTTGGCCTTTGAAAGATAGAGGAACTCCTCATCTAAGATTTGAATTATAAAAGAATCTTAGCAATGCAAAGTGTCTGGCAATGAGTGGGGCCAGGTGCCAAACAGAATATATCCTCCCCCCATCACATAGTGAATTCACATTCTGAACATCTACTTGTGGTGTCTCTGAGTACTCTAGTGGTTTGGGTTTTGGAAAAGATGCCAGGTTATAACAGAATTAGTTGTCAGTGAATTTTCCTCGACTTCTCAGCCAGTGTCTTCATACCAAGGAAGCATTTTCCAAGAATAAATTTAAAAATGTACTGAAATCAAAACAAGCAACTATAATTGGTTTATAGCTCAATAAACTTGAGTAGAATGTTTGTAAAGATGTCCACAAAATTTCCTTATATGCCTCTATTCATGTTCCTTAGCAATGTAACTTTGCATCTCCCCCATCCAGAGATGGAGCCCCTGAATCTGGACTGACCTTGTGACTTGCTTTGACCAAAAAAAAAAATGCAGCAGAAATTATGTCAGGTGAGACCCAGAGCTTGAGCCTCAAGAAGCCTGCAGCTTCTACCTTCCCTCTAATGGAATACTACCGAGACCTCCAGACTGGTTTAGCCTGCTAAGGATGAGAAGGGGTGTGGACAGCCAGCACCAATGGCCAGACATAACAGCGAAACCATTTTGAACCTTCTAGTCCAACTGACTTCTAGCAGTCTGCAGCCACATGAGAGAGCCAGTAAAAGCTGACAGAGTAATCACCCAGATGATCCAGGTCAGATTGCTTAACTACAAAGTATAAAGTTACCATATGATGCTACAACCTGGTTATTAGGTATTTACTTGAAAGAACTGAAAGAAGGACATGAATAGACATTTGTACACTGCTGTTATGGTGACATTATTCATCATTTGTAATGGTGACATTATTCATACAGACTGATGAACGGAAAGGTGTACTGTGGGGTATACCTATGATGAAATATTGAGTGACTGCAGAAAGGAATGAAGTCATGAAGCATACAACTAGGTGAATGAACCTTGAGGAGATTATGTTGAGTGAAATAAGACACAAATGAAAGGACAAATATGGTATAGTCTCACTAAGGTAAACTGACTATAATGAACAAACTCTAAGAACTGAATTCAACAGCCTAGGTTATGGGGGGATAGAAAGTGGGCAGATATTGGGCAGTAAGTGATTAAGGAGTACAAAATGTTGAATAAGGCTAATTTTAAAGGTTCCTAGAATGTAAGATCTTGCAGCAGTCACATTTATTCCTGAGTATTAACTGTTATGTATAAATTCTAAGGTGCTGAGCTCTTTATGTATAACCTGGTAGTTCCCTGGAATTTTGGGTATCTGTGTAATACCTGAGATTCAGAGATAGAGTTCTGCAGCTCTGCAAGTCAGCATTAAACAACACAATTACATAGAATCTAGATTAGGGAATGAGATATTGTTATTTACATTCCAAAGTATTTTGGGCAAAAAATGAAAAGACTATTTGCAAAGTTCCCTTCAGGGATTGGGGAAAAGTATAGAACTATTAAACTTTCCCACCTGGGGAATTCCTGATATTTTCTCAAGCATTAGGTACTCTCAATTTAATAAGCCAAGCCCTCAATCTTGAGGTGTGCATTTATGAAACTTATTTCTGCAATGGTGAACCTAAGCCTACATATAATTATGCCTAACAGTCACCCCTGGAGAACCTCTTTTGTTGCTCAGATGTGGCCTCTCTCTCTAGACCAGCTTTGCAAATAAACTCACTACCCTCTTCCTACATGGGACATGAGTTCCAGGGGTGTAAACCTCCCTAGGCTAGATGGGACATGACTCCCAGGGATTTTTCCTGCCCTGGCATTTTGGGACTGGGAATGACTTCTTGGTCAAAAAGGGAGAAAGAAATGAAACAAAATAAAATTTTGGTGGCTCAGAGATTTCAAATAGAGTTGAGTGGGTAGTGGTTGACCTCTGAAATTCAGAACAAATTATCTGCTTCCAATATACAAAAGAGGAGCAGTCATAAGATAAATGATACCACCGCCATAGGGAGAAATTGGAAGGAAAATGGGGGTCACAAGACCTAAACACTTCTGAAAACTTGTAGGCCAACCCCTATTAGATTTCCTTCTGAGGGTCATTTATCGTTGGGGCTTTAGAAAATGTCAGTCCCACCCTTTCCAAGGGCCTATGCAGCAGCCCTGCTCTCTCCAAATGTTGAGGTGAGGGTCCAATGTTGGGGCACGGTGAGAGGACACCTTGATTTTGGCCCCATGTTCTCCAAGGATTGGGGCAGCACGTGGGCTCTCTGCCCTTTCTGAGACACATGCTCAACTCCCTCAGAATAATAGGGTGATTGCCAGGCTTCCACTGATCCTGGTTTGTGTGCACCACCCATTCTGAGGCCTGGGGCCCCAAAACCTTTCCTGAACATTGAGGCAGAGGACTGCCCTTTGCTCTGGGGCAACCTCACCCTCCCCACATATATGAGTAGGTCCACTCACCAGGCTTGATATTTCTTGGCTCCAGACTTTAGCTTCCATGGTTCTTCCTCTGAAGTAATCTCTCCTTCAGTTTTATTTCTGTCTCTTTTAGTCCAGACTGGCAGTGGTTCCAGTTAAATGGATCTCATAAGAAACTTCTCAGTTTTCTATTCAGTAAGCAAGGATCACACCCATCAGACAGTAGGATTTTCCACAGATCCCTTCTGGATAACTCCATCTCCAATTCTGGTTTTCCCTGTAATCTCTGACTGCTTCCATGTTAGATTAAATCCTCATGTGGGGCACTATTCTTTGGGGGTCTTCCTTTCTGGAAGCCCAGAATTTTCCAGATCATCAATTTCTGGTTTCTCTGTATCCAAGAGTTTAGTTCTCAGCTTATTTCTTTCCTCTCACATTTTACTATAAACTGCAATGAGAAGCCAGACTCCATTTTCCACATTTAGTTTAGAAATCTCTTCAGGTAAGTACCCCAGCTTGCCATTTTAAAATTTTACCATCCATCCAACACCAGTAGTCAATTTTACCAAATTCTCTGCCACTTTAAAACAAGGGTCGCTTCCCTTCCAATTTGTAATAACGCATGCATTATTTCTATCTAAGGTCTTATCAGAAGTATCTTTAGAGTCCTTATTTCTATGAACAGTCTTGTCAAAGCAATTCTGGCATTTTCTATCAAGTATATCACAATTCTCCCAGAATATTCCCCTTATCCATTTAAAAAGCCATACAACATGCTTGGTATTTGCAGAGCAGCACTTCACTTCTCTGCTTCCAAATATGTTTTGGTTTGCTAAATGCAGTTAGATTGTAATATACCAGAAATGGAATGGCTTTGTGTAATTGGGTTGGCTGTCTTTTGTTGTTGAGTTGAACAATCTCTTTATAAATTCTGGATACTAGACCTTTATCTGATATGTCGTTTCCAAATATTGTCTCCCATTGTGTAGGCTGTCTTTCTACTTTCTTGATGAAGTTCTTTGATGCACAAAAGTGTTTAATTTTGAGGAGCTCCCATTTATTTATTTCTTTCTTCAGTACTCTTGCTTTAGGTTTAAGGTCCATAAAACCGCCTCCAGTTGTAAGATTCGTAAGATATCTCCCTACATTTTCCTCTAACTGTTTTATGGTCTTAGACCTAATGTTTAAATCTTTGATCCATTTTGAGTTAATTTTTGTATAAGGTGTGAGATACGGGTCTTCTTTCATTCTTTTTACTTATGGATATCCAGTTCTCTAGGCACCATTTATTGAAGAGACTGTTCTGTCCCAGGTGAGTTGGCTTGACTGCCTTATCAAAGATCAAATGTCCATAGATGAGAGGGTCTATATCTGAGCACTCTATTCGATTCCATTGGTCGATATAGCTATCTTTATGCCAATACCATGCTGTTTTGACCACTGTGGCTTCATATAAGCCTTAAAGTCTGGCATCGCTAGACCTCCAGCTTCGTTTTTTTCCCTCAAGATGTTTTTAGCAATTCGGGGCAACCTGCCCTTCCAGATAAATTTGCTTATTGGTTTTTCTAATTCTGAAAAATAAGTTGCACACCAATGTTTATAGCAGCGTTATTTACAATTGCAAGAGATGGAAACAGCCAAAATCTCCATCAACAGAAGAGTGGCTAAACAAACTGTGGTATATACATACGATGGAATATTATGCAGCTTTAAGACAAGATAAACTTATGAACCATGTAATACATGAGTGGACCTAGAGAATATTATGCTGAGTGAATCCAGCCAAAAACTAAAGGACAAATACTGTATGGTCCCACTGATGTGAACGGACATTCGAGAATAAACTTGAAATATGTCATTGGTAACAGAGTTCAAAAAAGGAAATTTATTAAGTTACAAGTTTACAGTTCTAAGGCCATAAAAATGTCCAAATCAGAGAAAGATGCCTTGACTCAAGAAAGGCTGATGTCTGTCTCATGTGAAGGCACGCGCCTGGTACCTGCTGGTCCTTTCGCCCAGTTCTGTTGCTTCCGACTTCTGATGCCAGGGGTTTCCTCTCTGAGCATCTGTGGGCCTTCACTTAGCTCCTCCAGGATACAGATCTGGGTTTTCACTTGCTTAAGCACCTCGTGGGAAGGCACAGGGCAGTGTCTGCTGGGCACTGCATCTCCAAACATTCCTGTCTAGGCATCTGCTCTCTCTGTTGGCACGCCAATCATCTCCAAATGTCTGCATCTCTGTTGGCTCTGACCTTTCTCCAAAATGTTTTCTTTTTAAAGTACTCTGGTAAATAAATCAAGACTGACCTTGAATGGGCGGAGCAACACTTCCATCTAATCAAAAGGTCACGCCCACTATTGAGTGGGCTGTGTTTCCATGGAAACAATCTAATCGAAGGGTCCCACCCTACAATATTGAATCAGGATTAGAAAAACAAGGCTTTTCTGGGATACATAGCAATTTCAAATCAGCACATATGGTATGTGAATATATCTCAATAAAATCGCATAAAATATTGCTTAGCTACAGAATTATGACATGGTTTTGAATTTAAAGATCCTACATTTTTGGAGTAGTTTTCTATGCAGCAATAGCTAACTGATTCAACATTCTTGCTCTCCCTGGCCAAAAGTGAGTGAACCTGACAATTTTCCTGAAGGGCATTCTTATTTTTGGCAGCCAAAAGACCAACCCTTGTTAGTAGATCAGGGAATTCCCACAGGGAGGCAGTGAAGACCCTCCAACTTCAGCTAGGGAGTCCATTATGATACCTAACACACATCTGCTTCAATTATCTTTCCACTTTGAAATTGTGCTGACAATTAATGGAAAATTTTTTTAAAACAATTGTGAGCCTTTACCAAATAAGTATCTCTGCAAGGTATATTACGGGCAAGTAATGGAGTATAATTTGAATACCTAATTATTAATCTGAGTAACTAAGTTGAAAGCTGTGTATAATTTCAAAAGTAGATGCAGTATCCTTCAAGATCCAGAGAGAAAAGTTAATCAAAATTGCTTTATTAAGGAAAATTTTGTATGATCTCACCGGTATGAAATAATTAGAATAAGCAAACTCATAGAGACAGACTCTAGGAATACAGGTTACCAAGTGCCAGTGTGGGAGTGAGGAATAGGGAGACAGGGCTTAAAAGACACAGAACCTCTATTCGAAATGATGGAAACATTTTGGTAATGGATGGTGGTCATGATAGTGCAGCACTGTGAATGTAGTTAACAGCACTGAATTATATATTTGAATGTGGTTAAAAGGAAATTTTAGGTTATATTTATGTTACTAGAATAAAAAGTTTTGAAAATATCCATGGAACTGCACAACATAAACAGTGAGCCTAAATTAATCCATGGACTATAGTTGTTAGTACAATGTGCTTTCATCAATTGTAACAAAGAAGCCATCACACTTACGTAAGGTGTTAATGATAAGGTGATATATGCAAACTCTGTATTTGATATATGATTTTTCTGTAAATCCAAAACTTCTGTAACAGAAAAATTGCTTTACTATTTAAAAAAAAATCTCTGTGGCATACACAGTAAAGATTTTTTGCTAGTGTGTTCTGGGCTGGAGTCACAGGCAACAATTGGTCAAATTTGCACCTCAAATCAGATGTAAGTTGGCTTAGTTAGACAGTAGTTTGGGATAACTCACTTTTTTTTTGATGAAATGCTGGCTGACTCAGGATGATCTCATCTAGAGCAAACGGACAATTTAGTTTAGCTTCAGGTGCCTTTCATTCTATAGTCGACGATAGACTGGACATTTTCTTATGACAGTACTAGAAGTGCAAGAGAAAGGATACTTAATTGTGCAAGTACCTTTCAAGTCTCTGCTTCTATTATGCTTGCTAACACTCCAGTGACAAAAGCAAGTCACATACCTGGGGCCAGAATCAGAATGCAAAGTCTTGGGAAAGGGTGAAGAATTGGGGTCATTAATACAATTATCAAACCCCAACTGTATGTAATCACTGGCCAGTCAGTAACAGAGCTAGGACTCAATCCAGGTCTCATTTCTTACAAGTACAGTAATCATTCTACTACTCTGCAAATTGGGGTCAGAATTATATTTAGTATGATAAAATATTCTTAAAACTCACAAATACTGTCTTAGGCACTTAGTCTATTAAAGGGGCATTTGATAGAAATAAATGATTTGATTAATCAATCAATGCTCTTTCTCTTTAATTCCAGGTCATTTAAAAGCTCAAAAAGGATCTTATAATTTCTATTACTCAGATCACCGAGATGGCTGGAGAGGTTTCTGAGAATAAACAGGTTACTTCACAAGCCCACAGACCATACGGAAAGGCTACAGTTCTATTAAGTGTCTAAAGTTCTATTAATTGTACTGTTTGCTCTGTAATTGAAGGACAATCTACAGAAGGAATGGAATAGGAAAATAATCTCCTTTGGTTCTAGCTCAAGTATCTGGCCTTTTACTGGCACAAATGATTTGGCATGTTACAAACTTTTTTTGCCTAAGTATTTTTGTTGGTTTTGTTCCCAATTAGTTAATGGAACTTGTAGAATCATACCCTGGGGAACTGGAAAGTTTCTTAACTTCTTTATGCATCAGAATCACAACATTAAATTGTTTCGGGAGTTGAGAGGTCCCTATAGCAACAGGAGACTTAAGAAGTAGTCTTAGTTCCAGGGACAACCTTTGGAAGTTTTTTTGGAGCAGATCGTAAGTGGATGATTTTGGTAGGACAAATGCCATGGTGTGCTTTCTCTTGAAACTTAATTTTTCATTTTTAACTAATGGAATCTATGAATGTTGAGACTGTGAATCTGGCAAGATTTGGATTGATTTTTTTGCAAACTAAGACTATTCATATCTCTTTCCATTGAAACCTTTTGAATAAAAATGCCTTTACATAGCTGACTTTAATATAGTTTTCATGCAGTACTACCATAATTACATAACTTGGGTTCTTTTTCTCTTTTGAATGTTGCACCAGATTCACAGCTGAAGATCAAGTTTACACATTGAAGTATAGATGAACGCAAAAGATGCTCATCATAGGTGCTGAGGTAAATGGGAGGAGACATTATTCTCCCTTCTTTTATTTTCAGAAATTATTAATGGATCTCGTTGATGGAAAGAAATACTGACTGGGAGAAATAAGTACTAAACATGGGATAGAATGTTTCTTCATGACCCATATTTGATTATTTACCTCAAACTAGTCATTAAACACCTTAAAACACCACTCAACTTTAAAATAGGAAATTTGGATTAGAAAATCTCTGAGTCCATTCGGTTCTGACATTCTAGAAAATAAAGAGGAGAATACGTTGGAAAATGTCTAGTTATTGCAGCAGCTTATCTTGGAATCAGGTATCATTTTAGAGAAAGAGAAAACATCTTGAAAGATTTGCCAAAAGTACGTCTTTGGCAAGGATGTATGTAAATGTGAGGAAATGGGTGATGACTCCTCTATATGAGCCAAGGAAAGTACACCATTATTTTGTCTCTGAAAGGCAGGATAAGAGACTGGTAGAGAGGGGAGAGAAAGAAGAGGATGAAGAAGAAGACAGAGCCGTAGCAAGAAAACAGAGCTATGTGTGGGAAGAGCAATAAGAAATCCCTCAGCGGAAGTGTGGTGTATTCTTCAGGGGTCCAGAAATGTCTAACATTCATCTCTCCGGGAGTAGTCAGTAAAGCGCTTCATATTCACTATATTCTGGGGATTGGAATTCCATTAGAAAAGAAGGTGCTTAGGTTTTATCTCAGTCAGTGTGAACTAGCATTAGAGCAGCATATGTAGAATTAAGCTCCCCGAATTCAGGGAGACCATGAAATCATAAGCCCTTTGTGATTCTCTGACATCTTGGAGAGGCCATGGAATTAGGATAGTGAGGGAGACTAAAGGAAATTAATCTAGATCTCTGAGAGCTGCAGAAGACAGGAACAATCACCTTCATGGTAAAGATCAGAAAATGAAGTTTCAAAGACATGGAGTGATTTGCCTAATATTGTATACTAATAAGTAGAATGGTCAGGTTTAGAGCACAAATCTTAAAATCTGAGGAAAATACTCTGATTTTCTATAGAGGGTGCGCATTTGTGAAGCACTTTCACCCCTTCTTAAGAGCACAAATGATCATTGTCTTTTTCCCCTTTTGTGACTGTACATCAAATATTTAAGGCTAAGAGCCCAATATCTTTGTTTCTTAATTCAACAAGCTTCTTTAATGGCACATATGAGACTGCATATGTGAATGAAAAGTTTTTAATGTTGACGCAGAGAATTGTAGTAAATTTTATTTGAGTTAACATGTATCAAAACCCTACTACATGTGGCTGCAATGCATTACCAAAAGTTTTGAACAGGGTTTTATGTGGCTATGAATGTTAGAACAAGTTCTTGAGAAGCTCACAGCCCAGTAGTGGGAGAGATGGGAATGTTGCATATATATATATAATATGTAGTTCAGCGTAATATACTTGAATAATATATGTATGGACAAAGAATGAAGTTCTAATTAAGACTTTAAGATGGAGTTTTGAAAATTAAATAAAAATATTCATGAAAGGCAAAATTGGAAATGTGTAAGAAGGGCATTCCAGGTAAACAAGCTGTGTATGAAAGACATAGAAATGTAAAATGGCATGGTGAGAATCAGAAACTACAAGTTGATTGCTATTTCAGAGTCTAAAGTTTGTTTGGGGGTGGAATGTTGAGAGGTGAAGCTGGAGAAGTAGGCCATGATGAGAAAATTAGGACTATGTACGTGCTGCTTCATTTGAACTCTATCTTGCGAGATGATGGTATTTAAACACTTCATATATGATCAGTTGTGAGATATGTTGCTATTTAATTTCATTCAAATAATAAAATACTAAAGCATGAAAATTATTTCCTTTATAATAAAACAATGGTCTCAAGGTATTTCCATATGCAAAAATGCCTTCTTGAGGACAAAAATTGATGGTGTTATAGTGACTTGGACTTTGACTATTTTCCTAGCCTCAACTCCTAATATTCCTTATTGTGAAGCATACATATCTGCCATATGAAATAGATGTCAGCTTTATGAATTGCAAGCAAATATTCTCTCATTGCAACTTTTACAAAAACTACATGATCAGCCACTTCCCCTGTTCCTTAACCTGACTGTGCCCAGTACATCTTTCAACTAAACTAGGTCTCTAAAACTCTCATTGAGCAGCTTCCCCCAACACAGTTACGATTTTTACTCCATGTTTGCTTAGCAACCTAATTTTAATGTTGTGATTTCTTTTTACTTTGAGTCCTCTATTTGTGAGTTACTTGAGAGAAGACATTGTATAATTCAGCTCTAGCTCCAAACTGCCTCATAGTACATTTAGTAAATGTTGGATTAATGAATGAAAAGTTAGTACGATGTTGCCAGTGATATTGACAGGACAATGACTCTATTAAAGTGACCCTAAAAAAGTCTTTGAAAGTTGGTAGATTTTAAATAATTCATTGATATACACTAGATACTCTTCTACTTACTGTTACAGATGAACATAAAAGAATAAAATGGTCAAGACAAATTGGACAATCATTTCAAATTTTATTTTCCTGGGATTTACCTCCTACCCCAAAGTTGAGATCATCATATTTGTGCTGTGCCTGCTAATGTATTCGATCACTTTGTTGGGTAATATTATTCTGATCTCTATCAGTATCCTGGATTCTCGTTTGCACACTCCCATGTACTTCTTCCTCAGCAATCTCTCCTTTTTGGACATCTGGTACACCTCGTCTTCTCTCACTCCAATGCTGGCAAACTTTGTTTCAAGGAAAAACACCATCTCATTCTCAGGATGTGCTATTCAGATGTACTTCTCTCTTGCTATGGGCTCCACTGAGTGTGTGCTACTGTCCATGATGGCATATGACCGGTATGTGGCCATCTGCAACCCCCTGAGATACTCAATCATCATGAACAGGAGGGTCTGTGTGCAGATTGCAGCTGGTTCCTGGGTGACGGGATACCTCACTGCCTTGGTGGAAACGGTGTGTGTGCTACAGCTTTCTCTCTGTGGTAATAGCATCATCAATCATTTCACCTGCGAAATTCTGGCTATCTTGAAATTGGTATGTGTAGATACCTCCATGGTAGAGTTTCTTATGCTAGTGATCAGCATACTTCTCCTTCCCATGCAAATGCTCCTCGTCTGTATCTCCTATGCCTTCATCCTCTCTAACATCCTGAGGATCAACTCAGCAGATGGAAGAAGCAAAGCCTTTTCAACATGTGCAGCCCACCTGACTGTTGTGGTTTTGTTTTATGGCACAGCTCTCTCCATGTACTTGAAGCCCTCATCTGTAGATTCACAGGAAATAGATAAATTTATGGCTTTACTCTATGTGGTTGTGACCCCCATGTTGAATCCAATCATCTACAGTCTAAGGAATAAAGAGGTAAAAGCAGCTGTGAAAAAATTATTGATTAGAAATTCTCTTTGTGCTTACTTATTCCCAATAGCAAACGGTATTGATAAACATTAATCTAAGGACTATTTAGTGGTCAATGAATATTAAAACACTGGGGTGATGGGGAAAAATATTCATTTTAATTGAGTTGTGTGATTTCCTAAGTTTCATTCTTAAGAGACCACTGAATCTCATAGATAACAACGATATCTCACATAATGACATATGAAACTTTTATAGAAGAAATCATGATGCAAAATTTCATTTTATTTTGTTTTGTGTGATAAAGAATATATAATAACTTTAAACATTGTTAATCTACTGTTGAATATTCAAACTTTTGTATGTAAAGTATTCAAATGTAATAGCTATAGCAGATATTTGAGATAATACATGATTTCAATCTCTTTCAGCTTAGCTCAATTTAGTGGAAATAGCCTACAAATTTTATAAATGTTTGTTTGTGGTTTGTATTTGTGGGTATGTTCGTGGCTATGGCATGAATGTCTATGTACAGCTGTAAACGGTCTGAACAAATATACTCTTAAATACAAGTGTGATAGAGGATTGCCAATCAGGAAAAGAATCAAAGTTTAGCGGTATATTGTTGATCTTAGGGTGCTGACAATATGTTATAAATCCAAAGGAGCTACAGGGTTTCCAGTGAAACTATCATTATCCTTTTTACTTTTCTTTTTCCAGCTGCCTAATCCCTGAAATCCAAGGGAATAAATGTACCCACTGGCACTTAAAAAGAAAAGGCTTGATAGTGATCGATAGAGTGATATTATATATAATACTATAATTATATATTATACTTTATATAATATAGTGATATTACATATAGTATAATTATATATTATACTATAAATAATATAGTGATATTATGAAATTTACAATACTCAAAACCCATTAAATTGGTGTAAAATATTGAAATATATGAATATATTTTATTACACAAACCACAGATATAAAAATTGTTAAGATAAACACTCAACAACTTTCATAGCATTTGCTGTACCCTCTGGACCAGATGAGTAAATGTGAGGTGGCTATGTGAATCTTATTTGCCCTTTATAATATGGCTTACATCACAGTTAATGGAATTATGGTTATGGCTATGGCCAGGTTAAGGGTTGCCCTATAGGGAAAGATACAGAAGCTGTACTGGGCTTAACCATAGGGTGTGTGAAAATGATCACACCCAAAATTAACCAGTCCATATAAAGGGTGATAACTTCATCAAGACAGATAGGTTGGGCTCAATGGATTACTGATCAGCCATTGAGGCAGTGACCTATGGCCATTGGAAGATTAAAAGAAGAACTTTAAGAGGGTAGTGGTAATAGGGAAGAAGAGTGACAATCACTCAAATTCGAAGGAGGAAGGAAGGTACACATAAGTAAAAACTAACACAGTGATTTAAAACTATTTCTGATTCCAACTCAGCATGCTCACTCATTCTACTTCCATTCAGAGGTAGAGTTTTCTGCCTGCATAAGGGCAGGGCAAATCTGATCTGTGGGTGAGGAGGTATAGTGTGTCAAACCTCACAAGCTTTAATTTATATGTTGTGCTTTCCTGAGTAAAGTTCTACTTCTTTTTCAAATTTTCTGGTATGTGGTCTTGGGTTTATTATTTACTTTTATAAAATTGACTCCCAAATATCTATAAGCTTATTACAGTGCTTTGAGTTGGTAAAGACCTCTTAAGGATTTGGACTAGATCATAGGTCATGTGGTTCAATCTGCCTGATGGAGCCACCTTCAACACAGAGGGTCACCACTGATCTCTCATTTTTATATTGCCTATTAATAGTTTCTTTTAACTTTGTAGTTAGTTATTTCAATACATTTAACAGCAGGAAGAGGGTTAGCATTACTTAATTTTTTTGGATAAAAAGAAAAAAGAGATTAGAAGTCAAGGTGAATGGGATATTTCACACCAGAAATAATAATGCCTTAAAACATTATGTAATACCTCTTGAAGAAGTAACAGGGACATATCATGACAAATAAGAAAGGTTTTGTGACCAAAGTAAGAAGTAATGTTCAAACGGGAGTGGATATTACTTGAAAACCCTATTTCTTATCCTTACTACTAAGCCCTTAATAGCAAAACAAAATAAAATATATTACAATCTTGTTCTGAGTTAGAATCAGAAAGTATATTATTCTACTTTAAAGTTTTATGTACTTCTGTTGAAGAAATAAAAATCCTTGGAAAATATTGGTATGTTTCTCACTTACAATGTCAATACTTGTAAATTTAGCTATTGCTGCAATAGGAGTGGCAATGTGGTATAATAGAAAATCATGAACTAAGAATTGAACTCCTCTTCCACTTATCTGTGCAACCTTGGAAAGGTGTGCTTTGACCTCTTTGCACTTTGGTTACTTCATCTGGAAAATGGGCACAGCAGTACCTAATCATATGGCTGATGTGACAATCAAATAAGGATATAAATTCAAAACCAGCAACCAACTGTTACTATTCTTTTTTTATCAAAGGGCATTCTTTCATGTGCATTGTTTGAAGCAGTAAACTAACGCTGATGCTTATAAGATTTCTGGCAAATGCATCTCGGCCCAATTAGAGATATTAGAGAGATGCATTTGGGTGGTGACATCTAGTGTGATTATTCAGTGCCATATTTTTTTAAGCTGGTCCTAATATGTTTGTTTGAGAGGTAGAGGGAGGGATTCACGTGGGCAGAAGAATATTGGTCCTGATTTTTGCTATTTTCAGTAAATCCATTTATCTTTGACATACTTTGTCATTTACTCTCCCACAGTTACAATTAATTTATAGTTGAAAGTACTTTCAGTTTCATGAATTATCTTTTACTTTTTTAGCTATTGCTTGCATTTCTTAAGTAGCTCATGTTAGGAATATAACTAAGCAGAAGCTTAGAAGAAAGTATGATTGATAAATATAATGCCAAATTGAAATTTTCCATTTATGTGCCATTCTTGGAGTGCAGGTGCCATTAACCAAATGAAAAAGCCCCGATGACAAATTTCCACAGATATTCAAGCGCACCCCTGACAATGAGAAAATCAGATAAGGAGAAAGGACTGTTAGGTGAAGAGCAAGGGCTATGCAGATGGCTTAAACTTAATTCATTTGAATTCAAGCTTAAGTCAAGGGATTGGCCATTTCAAATAGTAGGAAGAAAAGTGATATGTAGTTCCTTTGTGTAACCTTGAAAAGGTGCAAGTTCTATTTGGGAACACCTTGGTTGAAAGAGCATCACTCATACATTTGAAAATTATTTTATGAATATTTTCTACATGTTGTTCACTGATTCCAGGGTATAGAAAAGGGCATTAAACATTGTGATGGAACTCTGAATGCTACAGTCTTTTAGGAAAAAGAGATATGGGGATGGTGGGGACAGCATGATTTTGATTAATTGCTTTCAGGAGAGTTTTCACAGATGGGTGGTCTTTAAACTGGACTTTAAAGGATTAATAGGATTTTAATAGGCTGAGAAATGAGTGAAACATTTTTGTAAGCAAATTCACAAAGGAAGGAAAGGGAGAGATCCTTTCAGTAATATTGACTAGAATTCATTGAAGAGATAAAAGTGGAATAGGTGGTTGAGGCCAGTTCATCAAAACAAGATAAGCACAGAAGTTTGGGCTTTATTCTGTAGGAAATGGAAAGCCAGCGAAGATTTTTCACACTCTTGTGATATGATCAGGTCTAAGGCTTAGGTTAGAAAGATGGTCTTGGGCTGGTGTGGAGGATAACTTAAAAATGGGAGAGATGAGGTAGAGGACCATTGTAACAATACCTACAGAGGGAATGAGCACTTAAAATTAGGGCAACTGAATGAGGAAGAAGATAGGATGCACATGGAAGATACAGGGGAGTAGCATTGGGCTTGAGAACCTCTCAGGTATCAACAAGCAGTCATCAGAGATGATTCTATTGGTTCTAAGTGAAGACCTCTAATGCAGCCACTAATTGGATGAGAGGAGAACTTAAGAACGGTGACTTCACTCACAAGGGTATAAATTGTTAACAGTTGACTACAGGTCAATGGTCAGATATCCATGTGAAGAAACATAGTGAAGTCTAGGGGAGAAATCTGGACTAAAGATGTAGGTTAGGAAAACCTTTACAGAGAGATGGAAATTGAGTCCTAGGTGTGGATGATATTGTATAGGGAGAAATGTAGGGAAAATATCTCCATAACAGTTGGGCTATGTTTTCCTATAGTTGGTCAGAAATGTGTATAGGGGAAAGAACACTACAATTGGGTTATGGAGAATAGATTATCAGTTTGCTTTTTCTATTCAAGCTGAATGATCTTAGGCGATTTCTTAATAGTGTGAGTATAATTTCCTCTTCTTTAAAACAGGAGTGATGACCACACCGTATAGTTTTATAAATATTAAAAAAAATATGAAAATAAATCCAGGACAGTGTCTAAAACTTAATAGAAAACAATTATATCCCCCTCCGAAGAGGTACTCATCTTTACTTGGCATTGTTTGGGGATACTGGGTGGAGGAAGTTGAGGGTTGATTGGCTCTATGTTGCAATGCCTTGTTCTGCCCCATTGCTGTTGGGTAGGGTAGAAGTTCAGCTTCTACTGGATCCTGCTGACACCTTGGATGGGGATGGAAGAGAGCTAACTAACTCCTCCTAGCAAAACCACAGTCTGCCTTGTTTCTTCTGTGTAGGGGAACACTGGGTATGGAGTAGAAGTTCAACTCTCACTTGGTCCCACTGATGCCACAATTTTTCTGTTGTGTTTAGCTGAATCAGAACGGATATTGTCAAATCTTTTCTGTTCTTCTAGGCAACCTTTTTTCCTGGTACTTTGGATAGAAGCTTACCTTGGGGTCCGTTTTATCTGTGACTGTTGGCTGTTCTGTTTTGCAGGGTTATTCAGTGTCCAATCCAGGATATATGGGAAGCAAAAGGAAAACCTAAGGAACTAAAATCAGTCCCTGGCCAGTCCTCTGTCTTCTTTACACATTTCGGTCTTCCTATGCTAATTTTAAGTGTGATGCCAAGGGGTTTTTACTTGTAAGTGGAAAGACTAGGAAGGAATGAGGTTACACCATCTTGACTGGGAACAGAGGTCTCTCTAGAGTTTTTCATTTGTATTATTTAATTAGTTGTTTTCAAGATTATGATCAATATTCATCCTAAAAATATTACAGTCTAGTTTGTTGTATAATATAAGAATAATTCCATTTACCATCCTCTATTTGTGCTTTTGTTATATATTTATTTCTCTAAAACTTTTAATTGAATACTATGCAGTTAACTTGTTTTAAGTCAAATCTTTAAAAATTAAACCAACAGTACTTTACACTTATCTTGATTGCTCTTCCTTTGTTCCCCAAATTCAATGTTCCATTTAGGTTTATTTCCTTCCAGCAAAGAATTTCCTTTAGTATTTCTTGTAGTATGGGTCTGCTATTAATAAATTACTAGCTATTTATTGTCTTTATTTGCTTTCAATTTTGATGGATACAATGAATTCTATGTTGATAGGATATATACTTTCCTAACAGACCATTAAATGTGTTATTCCATTAACTGTTGGTTTCCACTCTTTCAGCTGTGGTTCTTATTTTTCCATGAATGTAATATATCTTTTTTCTTTCACTTTCAAAGTTTTTTTCTAATTTTTGGTTTTCTGCTATTTAAATATGATATTCCTAGATATGGTTTATTTTGGATTGTTTTTTGTTCAACAATTGTGGAAAATTTCCATATACTATCCATTTAAGTATTTCTTTTGCTTATCCTCTTTTCTTTCTGGAACTCCAATTATACCTATATAATACAATTTGAGATTTCCCATATTCTCTCATTCACTATTTTGCTTTTTTTTTTTTTTTAAGAAATTTCTTTATCTTTCACTTAAGATCATTTTTATTTTTTTTCTAGGTCACCCACTTCTACTGCCATTCTTAAACTGCAATTTACCCCATCCAATTTGAGTGCTGAACTTCAAATACATTTTGAAGTTTTAGACCACTCATTAGGTCCTTTTTGAGAGATTTCATTTCTCTCTTGATTTCAACATCTTTTCATTCATTCTGGTCATCATTTCCCCTATTTTATTTAATATATCTATAGTAATCTTTAAAGTCCATTTCTGCTAATTCTGAAAGACTACTTGTCAAGCAGCTAGGGCATTTGGCTTATCACTTTGACCTAAATAGTTTTTATCTGGATCCTGCCTGGACTATAGTTTCAATTTCCTTCTGGCTTCAGATATCTTGAGAGCAGTGTCTGTTCTGAGTGTACTACCAGCCGAGGGCTATTCCTCAGGAATTACTTCAGATTATGACCCTAAGATATCCCAGGAGATCAATCTCTCTCTTTACCTCTCTTCTACCACCCGCCCCCCACCCCCACCATCTCTTTCCCAGCCACAGCTCATAGACACACACACTGGAGCATACCAAAAAATCCCACTGGAGAAGTTAGATAGGTGAGGAGGATTTAGATTTCTGTTTCTGACCAAGATAGAGAAGGAAAGACCAAATTACCTTTCCACATGAATCAACTAAGAAAATGGACAAAATATGAAAAATAAAATTCTGGCACTGGACAAAAATCAGCAAAAGACAGTGCTCTCTGCGAGAGAGAGGATAGAATTAGGTAAGCCCTGTAATTTTCCCAGCAGGCAACAGCACAGTGAGAGGAAAGCTACATGGAGACAGGAGATCATCTTGAGTTCAGGAAAGAGATGTGAGAGGTCAGGGAGCCCAAAGGGTTTGAAGTGCAGAGAGGAAAATGACAAAGAGGAGGACATTGTGCAGAAGAGCTTTGATGATCAGAAGGAAAAAACCCCTTGAATCTTCAGCTGACTGTGGATAAGGTACTGATATACACGTGAGGAAACCAGGTGGGAGCAGGGAAAGGAGCAGCTGAAAGGATTAGAAGGATTGATTCTCAAAGGTCACACAAGACCGTAGATATTTTGTTTCCACTAGATATGATGGAAAAACCTTGCAATCCATTGGACATCAGGTGAAGTACTCAGAAGAATATTGTTTCATGAGCAAGCCAAAATTAGCCTGAGATTAAAGGCTGCTCTTATCCTGCCTAAAGGAAAGATGCAAAAGGTTTAAAACTATTTCCAAGTAACTTTATTGCACCCAGGCACAAAGCTCAATCAAACGTGTAGGAATGCATATATATCTCACACCCAACAAGGTAAAATTTGCAATATTTGGTATACAAACATAAAGGATACTGGTGATAGAATTAGTAGACAAGGCACTAAAAAGTTATCTAGAGATATAGATTATAAAATATAGAGAGACTAAATTTTAAAAAGAAAAATCCAAGAGGAATAGGTGATTAATATAACTAACATGAAAAATACATTGGATGGGATTAACAACAAATTGGACACTGCAAAAGAAAACATTACTGAAAATGTAGTCACAACAATAGCACTGTTCAAAATGAAACAGAGAGAGAATACTGCTGGATAAAGTGAAAACTATCATCGATTTGCTATGGGACAACTTCAAGTTGCCTGATAGGCAGGTAAGTGGAATCCTTAAAGGAAAAATACCAGGATAGAAAAATACTTTAAAAAATAATGAATGGAAAATTTCAAAATTTAATGATAGCTATAAAGTCACAAACATTAAAAGCTCAATGCACCTGAAAGGTAAGAAACATGAAGAAAACCTAACAAACAAAAATCATAATAAAATTTCATAAAGCCAGAAACATTATCTAGAGAGGAAGGAACCAAGTTAAAATGACGTAGACTTCCTCTCAGAAACATCAAGTCAGAATACAGCAGAGCACATTTTAAAAGACCTAGAAGTCTATATCCAAGGTAAATATTTTTCAAAATCAAAGAAAGAAAAGACATTTGCAGATTTTGTAGATGAAAAACCTACAAAAAGATAAAATTTAATAAAAACTTCCATCAGAAGAAAAAAATATCACATGGAAATTTGGTCTGCAAAAAAGAATGAAGATCCTTGGAAATGGTGATTGTGATAAAATATTCAAAGCTTCTTTTATAATCTAAATTTAAAGAATATTTAAAGATAATTGCATTAAAAGAAAAAAATAATGAAAATGGTATGTCTCATTCATAACATATGTAGGAATACAGTGCATGATAACATCAGAAGTACTGCAGGTAAAGATAGAGATATACTGTTGCAAGTTTCTTATATTATGCATGAAGTGGTGTAATAAATCTAGAAGAGACTGCCGTACATTGAGAACACATACTATGAACCCGAAAGGAACCATTGATGAAACAAATAAAGCACTAATAATCCAGCAAAAGGATTAAGTGAAAAAAATGAAAAAAAAATTATCATGTCAAAAGTGGGCATAATAAAAGGGAAAGGGTAACAAACAACAGAAGAGACAGGTAGAAAACAAACAGCGAAAAGGTAGAGCTACACCAATTTGTCATGGCAACCTAAAGCTCTGCTGGATTTTCTTTGCTCCAGCAGTGTTCCTTTTCCAGCAATGCACAAATTTGGTAAATGCCTTTAGTGACAAATGCCTTCAGAGGAAGACTTATCAGCCTCTAGAATTTAGATCTTTTGCCATCTTTGGTTCTAATGCTTTTTCATATCTTAGATATGCAACCATACATACATTTTTAGTTTATTCATTTTCTTCCTAGTCATTATGGCAGATTGTGGTGCCATAGTATTTTCCATCTGATCTGACATAGAACTCCTTTCCCCAGTATTTCCTGGTTTTATTTAGCACAATATAGTGGACATAATAAGGAAGAACAGTCTCTGACAGCTCGGTTATCGTGGAATGCTTCCAAATGAAGGGAGAAGGAAGTTATGCTCTTTATAGAAGGAACAGTAAATTTATGTAAGCAAAGGGGTTAAGAAACTAAGAGGGTTTCAGTTATAAATACTTTGAGTCTGAGGTAAGACCGAATCACTTAGGAAGATTGCCCAGCAGGTGTTTGTACTTATAGGAATAAAGTTGGAGAGATAAAAACAGAGGACATTGAGTGAGTGGGGGTCACGGGTGTATAGTTATAAGGTGCCCAAATGCCATAGTAAGGAAAGCAGTGGGCCTAGCCCAAAGACTTCATGCCCACAACGTTTTGGGGTGGAAGAAAAAGTGCAATCACCAAAGGAGGTTCAGAAGCTGCCTTTGTGGCTGGAGAAGGTGTTGGAACGTATATATGCAGAAACAAGTTAAGGAAGAATTTCTGGAAAATTTTAGCGGACATTTTCCCCTTTGAGAATGGAAATTTTCTCTTTCTGAGTCTCTATAGAAATATAGTGAGGGAAGAGACACAAGAGATGAAGAAGTTCTTCTGGATGGCCTTGATTTGTCTCACTGAGGCATCATGTGAGGTCTTCTAGTGAGAGACACTGATCTGGCAAGGGCTAATCACCCAGCATACATGGAGAGGCTTTGGATTTTTTTGGTTACTTTATACAAGGGTGTATAAAGACTTAATAAAGAAATGAGGATAAAGTTTGGAGAAGTAATAGAAATCCAGGTGAAGAATAGTATCAATATTTTAATGATCTGAGTCAGCCAGCTCATGTTAGTCTCTGGCAAGGCTGGAAGTTGAGGAGGGAAGCCAGAGATGGTGAGAGTGAGGCAGATCTAATAGCCTAATTCAAATGTGATAATCAACAGTGGATTGTCCATCAATAATCCAGGCCTTCTAGGCTTTTGTGACCTAACTGAAAGAACCCCCATATATTGAAAATTTGTATGCACCAGGCAAAATTCTGGAATATAAATAGACATATATGTGTGCGTAGTGTACATTCATTTAATTTAACTGTTCTCATTTCAAATTCACAAAGAAACATAAGTAAATACACACATCAACATTCGATAGATAAAGAACGGGATCTAGAGGTCAACCAGATATTCTTCAGGTCGCATAGACAATTTACACATTGGGAGGAGAGAGCAACTAACTCTGGGGATGGGTCAGAAGGTTTCAAGGTGGGTCAGAAGGTGTGACACTCAACCAATCTCTTGTGAGAGTGCTAGGATTTCACCAGAAAATGAGAAGAAATGCCACAATGCAGAGGAAATAGCATGGGATTGTTCTTAGGTAGGAAAGAACACGAAATAATTAGGTAACTACACTGTGAATGGAGCACAGTACAAAGGGGATGGGGCAACATGGGAAAGAAGCAAAGTATATAGCTGGAAATGTAGGTTGAGGCCACATCAGATCACTGGGCAGAATAAAAAGCAGCCAATAAGCAAAATTCAGAACATCAAATAGCTTTCCAAACAGAAGGGACTGAAAAATAATGTGTTTTATTTAAGTATTATATCTGTTGGATTTTCTTGGAAAGGCTTAATTTCAAATATTTTTTTCTTGTTGCCATATTTACTGGTACTTCTTAGGCACCAGCCCCTATATTTTATGAGATCATGGTCATTTTTATCAAGTAACCAAGTTAGACTTAATTACTAATTTCCAGACTGTTAATCTGGAAATTTCTAACTCAGAAAGGCTGTGATTCAACATATTGCCTCCATTTATTGTCTTATTATATTTAAAGTCCCCCCCTCAGAATATGTGAACTTGTTTTATGCATAAACTCGAAGGTGTCACTTTCTCATCCTTTCCTCCAGAAGCAGTGTCTACTCAACAATTTTCTCATAGCCCCATGCACCTCCATGTTCCTCAGGCTATAAATGATGGGATTCAGCATGGGAGTGACGACTCCATAGTGCAGAGCAATCAGTTTGTCAAAAGTGGGGTCCTTGGACTTTGGCTTCATGTATATGAAGAGGAGTGTCCCGTAATACATCGTCACCACTGTCATATGTGCTGAGCAGGTGGAAAAAGCCTTTTTTCTTCCTTCAGCTGAATTAATTCTCAGTACAGTTGAAAGGATGAAAATATAGGAAATACAAATAAGCAGTAACGGGGTGAACAAAAATATTACATTGCCCAGCAGTATAACGATTTGATTCAAGGTAATATCGGTGCAAGCCAGCTTGATAAAGGCCAACATTTCACAAACAAAATGATTAATGACATTTCTTCCACAGAAGGACAACCGTACTGCAAGCACAGTTTCTTTCAATGAGTTGAGAAAGCCGATTCCCCAGGACCCAGCTGCCATCTGAGCACAAAGTGCTTTGCTCATGATGATGGGGTACCTCAGAGGGTTGCAGATGGCCACATAGCGGTCATACGCCATTACTGCCAGGAGCACACACACCGTGGACCCCATAGCATAAGCGACAGACATTTGAACAACACATCCAGTGAAGGAGATGGTCTTTTTCTCTGACAGGAAGTGTATCAGCATCGACGGGACAAAGGAGGAGGTGTACAATAGGTCTAGGAAGGAAAGATTAGCCAGGAAGAAGTACATGGGTGTGTGGAGGCAGGGATCCAGGATAGTTAGGGTGATCAAGGTGCTGTTCCCCAGGAGGATTACCAGATACATCACCAAGCATATCACAAAAAGGACCTTTTCAGCTTTGGGGTACTCAGAAAGTCCCTGCAGAATGAACTCAATCTCAGTTGTCCAATTGGTCCTTTCCATATCACTGTGCTACACCTGGTGTAAGACAGAAGAAAAGAATCTGCATATGAATTTCCTGAGTCTGTACAGAATTATCATATGAAGCGAGCAAAATGGGAGCAGAAGGGACAAGTGTGTTGACTGGCTGCAGCGGTGGTGACAGCTCTAAGTGGCTCTGGGGAATTCCTCTTCCAGCTCGTCAGGCAGTGTGTCACAGACAAGTAATAATTAACATCGATAACTTCTTAAAAATGCAGATTTCTGTATTCTATTTCCTAAGATGGTGATGCACAAGGTCTGAGGAAGGAAGATCAATTTGCATTTTTAACAAGCGTCTGCTATTTGCAATGCAGGTGATCTAGAATCCTCATGTTGAAAGCTAACGTTATGGAAAGAACATGCTTTGTTCATTTAAACAAATATTTATTTATTCAATTTTATACTATACCCATCATTAGCAATAACATTTCTTAGGGTTTTATCATTTACAAATACATTCACACGCATTACTCATTTTATTATGATGATAATTCTGCAAGGAAAGTGAATTTCAGAAGAGTTAAACTAATCTCTAGTCATAAGTGAGTTGCTGCTATTCAAATCATAAGTGAGTTGCTGCTATTCTTTTGCACTTTAAATCCACCTTTTCAAAAACTGCTTGTCATGAGTCTCCCATAGTTGTATAAACTGGATAAGGAGTGGGGATCAGGCATCAGTCTTTGTAATTGTCTCCAGGTGAGTGTGATATGCATTTGAATAAGAAAACCACTGATCCAATCAGGCTCTCTCAGATTTTAATAAGTATACAGATCACCTGAGAAGTCTTTGAAAAATATGGATTCTGAGAAAGAGGATATGAAGTGGGGCCTGACATCTGCATTAATTAAACATTTCCAGGATATGCTGATACTGTTTGGCTACAAAAAAGCAGCAAGGCCTCATTTAGACCCCCTCTCCCCAATACCACTGGAGAGCACCAGGGGGGTTCACCTGCCTGTACGCTAGTTGTTGGAGAGTAGACTGTACTCTCTGGTGAGACTTGGAGATGAAGCTTTTGTGCAGTTTATTGCCAACTTCAGATTTTAGACATGCAAGCCAACAAATTACATGCAGAAGAGTCTGCTTTGTATTCCTGCCTTTATGTAAGTAATTTCTCCTCCACTTGTTTAAGTGGTGATGAGGGCCAATATTTTTCTAAAGAAGGAATTTTTGGTCAGCTCAAGTACCTGAGTCCTTCACCGAAGTGCATGGAGCAAATGACTTTAATTTCAAATATTTCAAAGGGTAGATGTTATCAGGTGACCTTTCAGTTTATAATAAATGAATCACAAACGGTCATTTTAAAGACACTTCTAATCCTCATGATATTCTACCCAGCTGTAAAACATATACCTATTGGAAAGGAATAACTGATTAGGTATGTTATATATTTTCAAACAATGACTGTGGATATGTGTAGGATTTGCTGTTTCTCTTTATGATAGTAACTTGCCAGAGATTATACTAATCTCCATGGAAACTCCAGCTGGGTTTTGACCCTAACTCTAGATCATGAGGAAACAGGTGTTACTTTAGCTCTCAAATGGAAGAGTGGTTGAAATTATGTGAGGTCTTTGCATTTATTATGCTTCCTGTAAATTTCACTATTTAATCTTCAAGACAGCCCAAATAGCTGACATTATTATGCTTATTTTTCACAAAGGAAATTAATTTGAAATTTCAAAGGTTAAGTACAATTTTTAATATTTTAGTCCCAGAAATGCTGTTTAAACGCAGATCTTGATTCTCAATCCTCATTTTCATTTGTTTCATAATATTTCATTATTTACATAAATATTTCATAAAATCAAAATTTTAAAAGATGCGAATTTTCATCAAGAATGAAATATAATAATTATAAACATTATTGTTTTGTCTCGTTTATAAACCACATATGAAGAATTATCCATAATAACATATTCTTCTTAAATTATACCCTAAATTCTTTTCAGTTGTAGTGTAGTAAATTAAAGTATACTGTGATGGAATTGAATTTATTACATAAATGAGAACTCTGATATTTACAATACTTCTTCTGTTGCGGCTACCTCGGCCAAAGGCTAAATTCTTGGTAATATTTATTCCCCCCCATTAAATATTATTTGTTTTGTATCTTATTTTTACTATGAACATCTTTAATTCATGTTTCCTTAAGATATTATTGAACAAAAATTATTTCTGAATGATATATAAATTAATATATGGGCGGGCCATTGTGGCTCAGCAGGCAGAGTTCTCACCTGCCATGCTGGAGACCCAGGTTTGATTCCCGGTGTTGGCTTATGCAAAAAAAAAAAAAAAAAAAAAATTAATATGTGTACTTCTTCAGAAAATTGGTGAAGTATTAACATTTTCGTCAACTGGATATTTGAATACTGTAGACATTAGCCTATCATTTATAAATGTCTGAATCATTGCAAGCAATTTTTCCTTAATAGTATCTTCCATGGGCTACTTTTATGTTTAAAAAAATTAAATAATGTATTTCCTGGATTTTATGTTTTTTCCCTTTACATATACATTCAAATTTTTAAAATCCCACAAGAAATGACAACCTAAAGTTAAAAAATATTTATATTTGATAGGATATTTTTTCTCTTACCTTCCAAGTTGTTTTGAAAATCATCCACACTATTCCATTTCATTTAATAGTGGAAAAGCTTCCTAGGATTTCGAATTTCATTTGCACGTTTCAGATGAGATCAAAAGATTCTCAATTTGAAAGATCTTTGCTCTCCTTTCCTAAAAAGAAATGTGAAAGAGAATAGCAAAAATCTTGTAATTTGTAGCTGATCATAAGGGGGTACAAGAAAATAAATAAATTCACCATAAATATCAATTATGAAACTGTGGTTTTTCCATGGTTTGTCCTAAAGTTGACAGCAACTCAAGAAAAACTTAGATTCTTTTGGAAGTCAATTTAGCACTTATTTTTATAAACCTTTTTTGGTCCCTAAGGTTGCAAGTCAGAAACTTAGAATTCTCCAGGGATAAAGTCCCTGACTTCTGAACATCCCAAAGACCCAATTAACTTAACTTACAAAGACACATAAACTTCCCCAGCCATATATGACTTGGAGTATTTGTTGAATATGTCTGTATTTGATGTCCTTAGGTATAAATTCAGCGTTGAGAAAGAATATGTCAAAAAGTCCTCAGTAAACAAAATTTCTCCAAGAGTTTGGTTTTCTTTTGGGATTGCATACATAATTCTAGGTCAACCTTAATAGAATCCTAAATGAAAAATGATCATTCCACACCTTTTAACTACTTTTCTTTTTCATATTTTTTGCTAATACTAGATAATACATTTTTTTCTTCAGGCCAATGCAACTGTAACATAAATACATTTTAATTAGCAGTGGCACTTTATAGCAATACTTTTCTGTGACTTTTCATAATCTTTTAATACTAATTTAAGAGCTTCCACAGTTGATAAGATACATCTCTGTGCTGGGATGATGATGCATTCTGACTCCACAAGGAGATCACATGGAAGTATGTGTCTCAGACCCTCCCAAGAACTTGTCCTGTGGTTGCTTGTTTTTATCCTTCTTCTTTGTATACTTTTATTGTAGCAAAACTGTAAGTTATAGCACTTTCAGGGAGTTCTGTGAGTTGTTCTAGTGAATTATCAAATCTGAGACGGTGGTAGGATCCCTCAAATTTGTAGGTAGTTGACACATAGGTGGGTGACCCTGGAGACCTGCACATTTCAGCTGGAGCCTTAGTGAGGGCAGTCCTGTGAAAGATAGCTCTGAATGTGTGGGGTCTGCCTAACTCTAGGTCAGAACTGAGTTACTACAGTAATTGTAGTTGGTTTCAGAAATTGTTGAAGTTTTTGTATTCTGTATACAGGCCACATTTAAATCATATTATGGTCCACAGATAAAAATACTGAGAAATTAAGTCTGTTCTCTAGGTAATTTTATTTATTTATTTATTTTTGGCATGTACAGGTTCCAGGAATCGAACCTGGGTCTTTGGCATGGCAAGTGAGAATTTGCCACTGAGCCACCATTGCACCACCCAACCTTTACTTTTAAAGAGTATAAGAGGACTTCCGGGAAGATGGCAGACTAGAACAGCTCAAGACTAGCCTTGCTCCATGGAAAAGTTTGAGAAGGGACACAGGGCAACTGAGGCAGCGATTCAGGAGTGCGGCTGACCTGGGAGACCCTTCTGCATCACATGCAGCAGCCCTGGTTGCAGAGGCGGAGGAACTGAAAGGCAGAAAGCTGGAGCGTAGCTTGGAGGCAAGGAGCTGCGGAGCCCATGGGAGTGCACAGACAGGAGTGTGGGACTAGGAAGTAAGCCAGACCACATTCCTTGGGCACACTACCCTTACCATTGCAGCCCCGTAATGAGTGACTCACCCCACCCCATGCACCTGAACCCCGTCACCTGCACCCATTCCCTGCACTCCAGGTGTCCTCAGCTGATCAGTCCCCAGTTCACGTACCTTCTCCACACCCCCACTCAAAGTACAACCCAACCCACCTCTCCTGCAGCCCTCGCAAGCACTAACGCCCCCCCCCCCCGTTCCTTGCAGGCTGTTACTAGTGCATAAAAGTTGCAGGCACTAATCTCCATACCTAGGCTACCCCCGCCCCATGCTCATAGTGTTACACAGCCTCACTCCATCCCAGCTGAGCTCAGCACATCGTTTACAGCACGCCCAGGCCCACGCATGCACACGGGCACCCAATCACGTTTTTCAGCTCTAGGAACCACATTTTATAGCAGTTCTACAACTGTGCAAGTGCACAACCCACAGCCTCACTTCCCAGCTCTGAGAAAGTACTGACCTGTGTAGCCAGGTCACATCTGCCCCCAGTGTACAAAGGCATAATGATGACCTGCTGCCACAGCTCTGTGCATGTGCACAAAGGGCCCTGTGCCTTAGACCAGTGCACACCATGGTTACACACCCCCTAGACCAGAGAACCTGCACAGCAACATCCTCCCTGGCCACTGGATGCCCACATTCACAAGCATCAGCATAAAATACCCAACCTGCACCCATACCTGCCTGAAATAAATCACCCTGTACCCTGATCCCTGCTGTACAACCATCCTGCAAATACAAGACCTTAGACTACTGAAAGAAATCAAATCCCAAAGTAAATCAATAAAAATATTTACATGACATGAAGACAGCAGAAGATCACTAAGCATATCACAATGCAGACAGATATAGTCCTGCCTAACGACCAAATTAAAACACCAGAGGAGATACAGACATTGAACAACTAATTAAAGATCTTCATACAAATCTGCTTAATAAAATAAATGGAATAGCAAATGGCATAAAGGAGATCAAGAAGACAGTAGAAGAGCGCAAAGAGGAATTTCAAAGAACAGATGGAAAAATAGCAGAAATTATGGAGATTAAAGACTCTGTTGACCAAATAAAAAACATACCAGAGGCACACAACATCAGATTGGAAGAGACAGAAGAAAAGAATAAGTGATATAGAGGACAGGATAATTGACTTAGAAGACTCAAAACAGCAAATGGCAAAAAAAGATGGGAAAAGTTGAATGGGAACTCAGGGAAATGATGGACAAAACAAAGCACACAAATATAAGAATCACTGGTGTCCCCGAAGGAGAAGAGAGGAGTAAAGGGCTAGGAAGAGTAGCTGAGGATATAATAGGGGAAAATGTTCCAATCCTCATAAAGGACACAAATATACAAGTCAAAGAAGCCGAAGAACTCCAAACAGAATAAATCCAAATAGGCCTTTCCCAAGGTACATACTAATCAGTTTGTCAACTGTTGAAGAGAAGCAGAAAATCCAGTAGCAGCAAGACAGAAGCAATCTATTACATACATAAGAAATCAAATAAGACTGAATTCAGAGTCTTCAACTAGCACCCTGGAGGTGAGAAGGCAGTGGTATGATATATTCAAGATCCTGAAAGAGAAAGACTTCCAGCTGAGAACTGTGTACCCAGCTAAATTGTCCTTCAAAATTGAGAAGAGATTAAAGTTTTCACAGGCAAAGTAGTCCTGAAAGAATTTGTCAATAAGAAACTGGCCCTACAAGAAATACTAAAAGAAGTGCTGCTGGACAGAAAAAAAAAAAAAGACAGGAGAGGGAGGTCTGGAGAAGGGCACAGAATTGAAGAGCACCACTAAGGGTAATTTAAAGGATACAAAAAGAAAGAGGAAAAAGAATATATAGATCTGACAAATAAAATAAAATGATAAGATGTTGGAATCAAGAAACACATTTTCAGTAATAACTTTGAATTTTAACGGACTAAACTTACCAATTAAAAACGACAAATTGGCAGAATAGATTAAGAAACATAATCCAGCTATATGCTGCATACAAGAAATTCATCTTAAACACATGGGTACAAATAGGTTGAAAGTGAAAGGATGGAAAAAAGGTTTTCCATGCAAGTCGTAATCAAAAGAAAGCAGGAGTAGCTATACTAATATTGGACAAAATAGACTTTAAATGTAAAGATATCATAAGAGACAAAGAAGGACACTATATACTAACTTAAGGGTCAATTCACCAAGAAGTTATAACAATCATAAATGTGTATGCCCTCAATCAAAGAGCTCCAAAATGCATGAGATAGACATTGGCAAAACTGAAGGGAGTGACAGATGTTTCCACAATAATGGTAGGAGATTTCAATACACCACTCTTCTCTATGGATAGAACAACCAGACAAAAAAAGCAATAAGGAACTAGGGAAGTTAAATAACTTGATAAATGAATTAGACATAACAGACATATATAGGTCATTGCACCCTAAAGCATAAGGTTACACATTCTTCTCTAGTGTGTACAGAACATTCTCCAGGATAGATTATATGCTGAGGCACAAAACAGGTCTTTATAAATTTAAAAACATTGAAATTATTCAAAGCACTTTCTCTGATCACAATGGGATGAAGTTGGATCTCAATAACCACCAAAGAATGAGAACACTCACAAATATATGGAGATTAAATAACACACTCTTAAACAACCAGTGGGTGAAAGAAGAAATTGCTAGAGAAACCAACAGCTATCTGGAAATGAATGAAAGTGAAAATACAACTTATTAGAACTTATGGGATGTGGCAAAGGCTGTGCTGAGAGGGAAATTTATTGCCCCAAATGCTTATATTAAAAATAAGAAAGAGCAAAAATCAAGGACTTAACTGCTCACCTGGAGGAACTTGAGAAAGATCAGAAAACTAACCCCAAAGCAAATAGGAGAAGAGAAATAATAAAGATTAAAACACACATAAATGAATGGGAGAACAAAAGAACAATAGAAAGAATCAATAAAACCAAAAGCTGGTTCTTTGAGAAAATCAGTAAAATTGATGGACCACTACCAAGACTGACAAAGGAAAAAAGAGAGAGGATGCAAATAAACAAAATCAGAAATGAGAAGGGGTGTATTACCATAGACCCTGAAGAAATAAAAGAAGTCATACGAGGATACTATGAGCAACTATATGCCAACAAACAGACAACTTAGATGAAATGAACAAATTCCTGGAGACACAAGACACACACAAGTTACACTGACTCCGGAAGAAATAGATGATCTCAACAAACCAAACACAAGTAAAGAGATTCAATCCGTCATCAAAAATCTTCCTACAAAGAAAAGCTCAGGGCCAGATGTCTTCACAGGGGAATTTTGTCAAACATTCCAGAAAGAACTAACACCAATCCTGCTCAAACTTTTCCTAAAAAAATGAGGAAAAGGAACTCTACCTAACTCATTTTATGAAGCTAACATCATTTTAATACCTAAACCGGTTAAAGATGCTATAAGAAAGGAAAATCACAGGCCAATCTCCCTAACGAACACAGATGCAAAAATTCTCAATAAAATATTAGCAAATTGAATCCAATAGCACATTAAAAGAATTATACACCATGACCATTGGGATTTATATCAGGAAGGACGGTATAAATGCAAGGATGGTTCAACACAAGAAAAAATTAATGTAATACAGCACATTAACAAATCAAAAGCAAAAAAATCATATGATCATCTCAATTGATGCCAAAAAAGCATTTGACAAAATTCAGCATCCTTTTCTGATAAAAACACTCCAAAAGATAAGAATCAAAGGTAACTACCTCAATATGATAAAGGGGATATATGAAAAATGGATAGCCAGCATCATACTCAATGGAGAGAGACTGAAAGCCTACCCCCTAAAATCAGGAACAAGACAAGGATGCCCACTGTCACCACTATTATTCAGCATTGTGCTAGAAGTTCTAGCTGGAGCAATCAGGCAGGACAAAGAAATAAAAGGTATCTAAACTGGAAAGGAAGAGGTAAAACATGATACTATACTTGGAAGATCCTGAGAAATTTACAGCAAAGTTACTTGAATTACTAAATAAATTTAGCAAGATTGTGGTACATAAAATTAATGTGGAAAAATCAGTAATATTTCTATATACAAGCAATGACCTATTTTTGAGGAGTCAGTTATTGAAAAACTTCCATTCAAAATAGCAACTGAAAAAATCAAATACTTAGGAATGAACTTAAGTAGGGATGTAAAGGACTTGTACACAGAAAACTATATAACATTGCTAAAAGAAATCAAAGAAGATCTAAATAGATGGAAAGACATTTCTTGTTCATGGATAGGAAGGCTAAATAGAGTTAAGATGTCAGTGCTCCCCAAATGGATCTACAGATTCAGCACAGTACCAATCAAAATTCCAACAACCTACTTTGAAGATTTGGAGATACAGAATATAGGGAGGATTTAGAGATACGTAGAAGCTAGAGATGGGTGATGAACTTCAATGTAAGGGAATATATAGAAGCAAAGGTGATTCTCTAGAGGGTCGAGAAGTAATATTACCATATTGAAGGTGAACAAGATTGAAAGGGGTTGTATAGACCTACATATCCCACTGATTGACACTAGAAATATGAATGAGTTCTCTTAAGAATTACTTCAAAGATATGATTCTTGTATAAAGGGTGTTTAAATCCAGAGTACAGGGAGAAAACTGCTATTGAATGCTATGAGCTATGCTCAAAAGGAAACCAACAAGGCTACCACAACAACAGCAGAAGTAAATAATGGGGCGAAGGGGCAAGAGTAAAGAGGAAGTTTAGATTTCCTGTTTGGCAAGGATGTGTTTATTGGTTTTCTGTTTCTCGGGAACAATGAAATTATCTAAAATTGAGAATGGTGATGGACTGTGGACTTTGGGCCTTCACATGATGCCCAATGAATTCAGGTGCCTGAAGGGTGTGCTGAGAGAGAAGTAGATTGGTGAATGATGGTGTATACTTATAAACAAAGGTTGTGCTGCTATAAAAAGATACAATGTCATGAGATATGCACAGTGTGAATGAACATGTGGGACATTTGATGAGACAAAATAAGCCAGAAACAAAAACAACAATGCTATGGTCACCTTTAGTAAATGATTATAAGAAAACAGGGACCTAGATTGTAAGCTTTTAGAGCAGACACATTAAGTCTGGAGTGGTGATTATTATTTCTGCATTTTGAGCAGACACATTAAGTCTGGAGTGGTGATATTATTTCTGCATTTGAATACCTGATATTTAGAGATAAGAATGAAGATGAACAGGTTGGGGTTAAAGTAATTCAGAACATAGGGGTAAGGAAGATGTGTATCTTTATTTAGAACCACACATACTCTTTGAGACCAATGGAAGAAAGGTTTATATGATCTGGAACTGAAATTTTCTGCAGTACATAATCAAATTTAACCTATCAGTATAGCTCATTTGAACAATTGAATCACAGGAAACAGAGAATACAAAAGAGATCTGTCATGATTAGGTTCATGTGTCAACTTGGCCAAGTGGTGGTACCTGTTTGTCTGGTTGGGCAAGTGCTGGCCTGTCTGTTACAATGAGGACATTTCATAGAATTAAATCATGATCATGTCAGCTACATCCACAGCTGATTCCATTTGTAATCAGCCAAAGGGGAGTGTCTTCTGCAATGAGTGATGCTTAATGTAATCACTGGAAGCCTTTTAAGGAGGATTCAGAAGAGGCAATCTCTTCCTGTTTTGGCTGGTGAGTCTCTCCTATGGAGTTCGTACAGACCCTCCATTGGAATTGTCGGCTTCACAGCCTGCCCTGCAGATTATGGACTCTGCATTCCCATGGTCATGTGAAACACTTTCATCAATTTTATATTTGTGAGTGTTCCCTGTTGATTCTGTTTCTGTAGAGAATCCTAACTAATACATCTTGGTACCAGAAGTGGTGCTTAAGAAACAGAACCTTAAAAATAGGTTTTTATGAATGTTTTCCTACCCTGACTGGACTCAAAGGCACTAAGGACTCTGATTCCCATAATCAGAATGACACTCCCAATCCATGGAGTGAGTTGGCAAAAGAGATAGTCAAAATATCACCATTCAATTCTCCTAATGCTTCGCTTGTACAAAGCCAGACTCTGGGGGATAAAGTTTTTGACACCTTTACAGAGTTTTGTGGAAATAAGAGGTATAGAGATGTTGGCTGGTTGTTTTTAGATACACTGGCTACACTAAGGAGTGATAAGGATGGGTTTAAGGCTTCAGATGAGAAGCTTAAGCGCTATCTGACAGATGTAGACTTTTCTATGAGTGTCCTGAAGGAAAATTTATTTCCTGTAGCTGTAGACTTGAGATCTCTGAAAATCAGACTCAGAATCTTATTGTTAGAGTAGCAACTTTACAACATAAACTGAAATCTCAATGTTGCATGGTGTCTGCCATTAAAGTGAGGGCATTGATTGGAAAGGAGTGGGACCCTAAAAAATGGGATGGTGGCATATGGATTGATAATGATGTCGGTGGTGAGGTTGAAACTCTAGGTCATGCTGAGTCTTCTCTAGATAATCCTGTAATAGTTTGCCCTGAAGACATAACCACCCCACCTTCAGCCTGCCTTGAGGAGTTGGCCACCCAACCTCCTCCTGAAGGGATTAGCCCTAGAGTGATTAATCCTGTTTCACCAGATGAAACTGCAAATGAAGACCCTGAAGCAAATAGCTTGGAAGATATTTCTAATTCTTTTCATGACCCACCCCCACCATCCCTCATTTCTTCCAGACCTATAACTAGACTAAAGTCCCAACAGGCCCCTAAAGGTGAGGTACAAAGTATCACACATGAGGAAGTCATTATACTCCAAAAGAACTGTGTGAGTTTTCCAATTTATATAGACAGAAATCAGGGAATATGTGTGGCAATGGGTTTTAAGGGTGTGGGATAATGGTGGGAGGAATATAAGGCTGGGTCAGGCTGAATTTATTGATATGGGCCCACTAAGCAGAGATTCTGCATTCAATGTTATAGCTTGAGGGGTTAGAAAAGGTATTAGCAGTTTGTTTGGATGGTTGGTTGAAACATGGATCAAAAGGTGGCCAACATTACTTGAGGTTGAAATGCCAGAATTGCCCTGGTACAATGTAGATGAGGGGATCCAGAGGCTTAGAGAGATTGGAATGTTAGAGTGGATTTATCATGCAAAGCCTGCTCTTACACTCCAGGAATGTCTAGAGGATGCACCTTTTACCAGAAACAGTTTGCTTTCAGCTGGCAAGGCCAGCAATATACTTTCACTGTCGTAACTCAGGGGTATATCAACTCTCCAGCCCTGTGTCATAATCTTGTCCACATGGACCTTGATTGTTTCTCCCTCCCAAAAGACATCACACTGGTCTATTATATTAATATTATGTTTATTGGACCTAGTGAGCAAGAAGTAGCAACTACTCTAGACTTACTGGTAAGGCATTTGTGTGTCAGAGGATGGGAGATAAATCCAACAAAAATACACAGGACTTCCACCTCAGTGAAATTTCTAGGTGTCCAGTGGTGTGGGGCATGTTGAGATATCCCTTCTAAGGTGAAGGAGAAGTGTTGCATCTGGCCCCTCCTGTGACCAAAAAAGAGGCACAACTCCTAGTTGGTCTCTTTGGATTTTGGTGACAACATATTCCTCATTTGGGTGTGCTATTCCAGGCCATTTATCGAGTGACCAGAAAAGCTGAGCTCTGCTGGTCTACAGGTTTTAATTCCAAAATGGGGAGTGCTTCCCCCAGGAGAAACAACAATGATTCCATTGAACTGGAAGTTAAGACTGCCACCTGGTCACTTTGGGCTACTATGCCACTGGTGCAACAAGCCAAGAAGGGGATCACATTATTGTCTTGGGTGATTGACCCTGACTATCAGGAGGAAGTGGGACTGCAACTACATAATGGGGGTAAAGAAGAGTTTTCTTGGAATATAGGAGATCCCCTAGGGCGTCTTTTAGTACTACCATGCCCTGTGATTAAAGTCAATTGAAAACTGCAATAACCCAATCCAGGCAGGACTATCAATGACTCTGAAACTTCAGGAATGAAGGTTTGGGTCACCCCACCAGGCAAAGAACCATGGCCAGCTGAACTGCTTGCTGAGGGTAAAGAAAACATGGAATGGGTAATGGAAGAAGGTTAGTGATAAATATGAACTTCAACCATGTGATCAGTTACAGAAATGAGGACTGTAATGCTGTTTTGTTCATGTTATACTATTTAAGTTGTAAGATGTCAAGTTTAAGGATGAATATTACCCTAGGATTTGCACCCTATTCTGGAGAGATTTAATATGTTTCCAGTTATATGCAGGACAGTTGAGTATTGTTAGGTGAAAGAAAAATGTGTGTTTTATTGTTTTTTATTTAGAAATTAGATATGGTTTAAGGTGGTATGTGTAGCTGCCAAGTTGACAAGGGATGGGCTGTCATGGTTAGGATCATGTGTCAACTTGGCCAAGTGGTGGTACTTGTTTGTCTGGTTAGGCAAGTGCTGTCCTGTCTGTTGTGAAGAGAACATTTCATAGAATTAAATCATGATCATGTTAGCTACATCCACAGCTGATTACATTTGTAATCAGCCAAAGGAGAATGTCTTCTGCAATGAGTAATGCTTAATCTGATCCCTGGAAGCCTTTTAAGGAGGATTCAGAAGAGACAGTCTCTTCCTGTTTCAGCTGGTGAGCCTCTCCTGTGGAGTTCATCCAGACCCTCCATTGGAATTGTCAGCTTCACAGCCCGCCCTGTGAATTTTCGACTCTGCATTCCCACAGTCATGTGAGACAATTTGATAAATTTTATATTTGCTAGTGTTCCCTGTTGATTCTGTTTCTCTAGAGAACCCTAACTAATACAAGATCCTTTAATCTGGTATAGACTATTGTAATGCCTGGAAACATCCTAGAGTATATTAAGCAGATAATCAAAAGTATTGGCAAAGTCCCCTGAGGGAGGGGAGAAAGAATATGGAGCTATTAAACCTTACTATCTGGGAACCCCCTGATACTGTGTCAAACTTTAGGGATACCCAAATCAATAGGCCATGCCCTCAATCATGAGGCTTACTCTTGTGAAGCTTATGTGGGTAGTGGAGAAGCTTAGACTACACATTGGCATGCCTAAGGGTTACTTCTGGAGGACCTTTGTTGTTGCTCAAATGTGGCCTCTGTCTCTCTAAGTCCAACTCTGCAAGTGAAATCATTGCCCTTTCCCCTATATGGGACATGGCATCCTGGGATGAAAGTCTCCATGGCAACATGGGAGATGACCCCCAGGGATGAATCCAGACCCACCACCATGGGATCAGCAATTACATCCTGATCAAAAGGGGAAAAGAAGTGTAATTAATAAAGTGTCAGTGGCAGAGAGAGTTCAAATAGAGTCGAGACGTTACTCTGGAAATTGCTCTTATGCAAGCTTCAGGTAGACCTTGCTACCTATCATAACCTGCCAACCCCCAACCAAGACCATTCAAGCCAGCCCTAAAGAACATCTAGGGCAACATATAAAATTCCACAAGGGTTCCAGGCACTAGAGTAACTTGCTAGAAACCTATGACCTCCAGATGGGTCCCTGGTCAAGATAAGTCCTGAAACCTAGCCTAGCCTATCCAGAACATTAGATAGTTCCATCTCCTTACCTCATTTTAGTGACAGACCCTTCCAAAATCAAAAATTTAGAATTGCCATAGCCCAAACAACCCTAAAGAGAGGTGTGGAAAGATCAAAGGTGATGGTGCAATTATACAGAAAAGATAGGATTTAACAAATGAATATGAGTGCTGACTCATTAAACTGATATCTCTTAGTCTCCCTATTTTAGAGCAGCTAGAGGTAAAAACCTAAAATTGTGAAATTGTAACCCATGTCAAAGTCTGAAATATGTTCTACAACTAATTATGGTGCTGTGCTTTGAAATTTATAACATTCTGGTATATATGTGATTTTTCACAAAAAAAGTTGATTGTGATAATAAAAAAAGTATTTAAGCCCCCCAGCTTCTTATATTCTGGAGCAGCTAGGAGGAAGAATATGTGAGGATTGTATGGTAGCCCATGACAAACTCTGGGATCTGTCCTGTGACCACTTGTTGAAGAGTGCTTTGAAAACTGTTGCTTTTTTATTTTTTTGCTTTGTATTTATGTTATACTATGCAATACAAAAAAATTTTTAAAAAGAGTATAAGAATCCATGTAGGTGGGAATGAAAATCCAGTTTCTGATCAAATAATATCTCAATTACCTGGCAAGTTGACTAGTTGATGAGTTTGCATTTGGGGGTGTGGGGGAACCCCAATATAACTAATTCTGGGCATAATAAGCCAGATCCCAGGTAGTATCCAATAACTAATTCTGGCCATACTAAGTGAGATCCCAGTAAAATCCAATAAAGAACCTAACCAATGGTCACAGTCTGTGCTGTAATCGCATGCCTGCATACCATTCTTTGTGCACTGCACTCCCAATCTGTCAGCTATTTTTAAACATTTCTATTTGTTCCTATTTTATCTTTATTCAAGGACATCAGAAAGCAGTGAGGATAAATGGCAAAAATATTCAACAACATTAGGATTCAAAAAAGATATCTTTTAAAACCTGCATGAGAAAGGGGCACAGTTAGAATGCTAACAAGTTAATTTGTAATTTGTGCCAAGGTCAGAAAAAATGCAATCTGAAAGGTTCCATTCCGGAACTACAATTAGGACACTCATAAGATGTTTGTGCATCTTATCAGGTTCTGACCAGAGCATATATTGGGGTAACTCATAGACCTCCTAGAGTATTTCTGTTGATGTTGCATGTAGGTGCTCCAGCTGCCCTGCTTTAGTGGTTAATTGTATGCCTTCCTGTATGCTTAACTATTTAATTGAAAAACAAAAGCATTATATTGGCACCTCTTTTGTACCTGAGTGATAAGAGTTGCTAACAGAGGTTCCCACGGTATTAAGAAGGACTAAGATTCTCTAGGTACCCAGATACCCTAGAGGGGATAAGCACAGTGCTCAGTTAGAGATGATGTGTGTTCGTTGGAGGCCTGTTCCCTGCAAAGACTGTTTAGAGATTGGGGTGGTCTGGCTTTGCCCAAAGAGCATTCTGGAATTTGTTTCATCACCTGTCTGAGGGCTTCTGATGTCTTAGAAGGTCATCATCTGTCTGATGACCTGATGACAGCTGCTCAGGTCTCTGGGGGTGGCGCCTGCTCTGGGTCTGAGGATCTGGGTCTGGTCAGACGGCTTTGCATCAATATATTCTGCCAGGACGCCTTGTTTGGAAGGGTGTGGACAGTCCCTCAGAGGACATGCGGAATGGGTGGCCTCTTTCTTAACTTTGCAACTGTCTAAAATGTACTATACGCACAGAAAAAATATTCAAGAGCTAGCCTATTCAGGACAACTTTTCTTTTCAAAGGGTGTAAGCACCCATATATATTGGAAAATAGAATGAATATCTGATCAAATATCATCTCAATTATCTATACATAATCTGATAACTTTGTGTGAAGAAAAAAATCAACAAAACTAAGCCAGAACCTGGGCAACAAAGGATCCTATCTCTGTTGATATTATATAGAGATACCAGCATCCAAAGTAAGAGCTTAATTATAAGCACTTGTATGTGAGCTAATTAATTGTTTGACTAATTTTCTGTGATTAAGTGATCATTTCCCCAAAATGTAAAATCATGACTCTCAAACATAAAAAATGCACCCATGTTAAAGATTTCTAAAAACACATTAATTTGGAAACTGGGAAGCTGTTATAAACTGTTAAAAGGAGACACTAACAAATGTATTTATAGAACAGGAATATCGAATTCATTTGCAAATGGAGGCAAAATTAGAGTCTCTCCGAGGGGGAAAGTAAGTCAATTTTACAAGACAGAATTTGCATGTCTATAAACAGGATTTATTTAACGTTGCTATCGGTTATCTACAATTTGCAAAGTTATAAAATAGTTCCCACATAATGAAGTGCAGATGACTGAGAGTTTCTGCTAAACAATGCAGTTTCCCACTAAAGTACACGTTTTCCCTTACAAGTTAGAAACTTTAACCACAGAGATAGTTATGGTTAACAGCTCTATTCCAAGCCTTATGTTTTTATTTTTTAAAACTTTTTTATTGTATTGTATAACATATATACAAAGCAAAGAAATAAACAAGCAATAGTTTTCAAAGTACTCCTCAGCAAGTAGTTGCAGGGCATATCCCAGAGTTTGTCATGGACTACCATATGATCCTATCAGATTTTTTCTTCTACCTGCTCCAGAATATAGGTGGCTAGAAGGCTTAAATATTTTTTTTATCACCACCATCAATTTTTCCTTTCTTTTTTGTGAAAAATAACACATACAAAAAAGCAATAAGTTTCAAAGCATAGCACCACAATTAGTTGTAGAACATATTTCAGAGTTTAACATGGGTTGCAGTTTCATACTTTTAGGTTTTTACTTCTAGCTGCTCTAAGATACTGGAGACCATAAGAGATATCAGTTTAATGATTCAGCAGTCATATTCATTTGTTAAATCCTATCCTCTCTGTATAACCCCACCATCAACTTTGATCTTTCCATCCTTCTCTTTAGGGGTTTTTGGGCTAAGGTCATTGTAACTTTTTCATGTGGAAGGGTCTGTCACTAATATGGGGTAGGGAGATAACTAGCTGATGTTCTGGAGAGGCTGGGCCCTCTACGTTTCCAGTCCAGGGACCCATCTGGAGATTGCAGTTTTATGGAAGCTTATACTAGTGCATGGAACCCTTGTGGAATCTTAGATATTGCCCTAGGTGTTCTTTAGGATTGGCTGGAATGGTCCTGGTTGGGGTTTGGCAGGTTATGATAGGTGGCAGTGTCTAAATGAAGCTTGCATAAGAGCAACCTCCAGAGTAGCCTCTCGACTCTATTTGAACTCTCCGTGTCACTGATACTATATTATTTACACTTCTTTTCTGCCTTTTGGTCAGGATGGCATTATTGATCCCATGGTGCCAGGGCTGGATTGATCCCTGGGAGTCATCTCCCATGTTTCCAGGAAGAATTTCACCCCTGGATGTCATGTCCCAAGTAGGGGGGAGGGAAATGATTTCACTTGCAGAGCTGGGCTTAGAGAAAGTGAGGATACTTCTGAGCAACAAAAGATATCCTCCAGAAGTAACTCTTAGGCATACCTATAGGTAGGTTAAGCCTCTCCACTATCTACGTAAGCTTCATGAGAGTAAGCTTCAAGATCAAGGGCATGGCCTATTGATTTGGGTGTCCCTATAGTTTAACACAATATCCAGGGATTTCCTGGTGGTAAAATTTAATAGTTTCATATTTTTTCTCTCATCTGTCAAGGGACTATGCCAATACTTTTTTGATTATCTGCTTAATATAATCTGGGATGTATGCAGGCATTACATTAAGCTAAGGATTGAGGGACCTCTTTCTTATTCTGGGCTCCCTGTGTTTCAATTTTTCAAATTAACTATACAGATAGGTTGAGTTAGATTATGTGCTACAGAAAATTTCAGTTCCAGACAAAATAAATCTTTCTTCTTTTGGTCTCAAAGAATATGTGTGGTTCTAAAATATAGACATTGTCTTCCTTACCCCTGTGTTCTGAATTACTTTAACTCCAACCAGCTGGATCGGTATTGTTCTTATCTCTAAATGCCACATGTTATACACACACACACACACACACACACACACACACACACACACACACACAAACACAAACAACAGCCTCTCAAAATCCAGAAGGTAATAATTACCACTCCAGACTAAACACATCTTCTATATAAGCTTACAATCTAAGCCCCTGTTTTCTTGCAAGCACTTTCTATAGGAAACCATATCATTGTTGTTCTTTTGTTTCTGGCTTATTGTGCCTCACCAAATATCCTACATGTTCATTCATGTCATTGCTTGCCTCACGACTTCATTCCTTTTTTGTAACAACACAATATTCATTCATAAGTAAACACCATTGTTTGTCAATCTGCTTCTCAGTCAGTGCATCCTTCAGCCACCTGCATTCATCAGGTATCATGTATAGTGCCCAAATCCACAGTTCATCAACACTCACAATTTTAGATAATTTCATTGTTCCCAAGGGAAAGAAAACCAATAAACACACCATTGCCAAATAGGAAATCTAAACCTCCTCTTAACTCTTGTCCCTCCCCACATTATTAACCTCTACCATTGTTATAGTAGTGCTGGTGTTTTCCTTTTGAACATAGCCAATAGCATGCAATAGCAGTTTTCCCCCTGTACCCTGGACTTAAACACTCTTTTAAAATGAATCATAACTTTGAGGTAGTTCTTATAAAAACCTACCATACTTCTAGTGTCAATCAGTGGGACATGTAGGTCTATAAAACCCCTTTCAATCCTGTTAATCTTCAATATGGTAATATTATTTATGGATCCACTAGAGAATTGCCTTCACTTTATCTATTCCCTTACATTTGCGTTCAACCTCATTAGCTAACTGTTCACCCATTTCTAGCTTCTATGTATCTTTAAATCCCCTATATTATGTATTATAAGCCTCTGATTTTACCTTTACCATGGTCATAAAAGTGGAATCATGCAGTATCTATCCATTTGTGTGGCTTATTTCACTTAACATTATGTCCTCAACGTTCATCCAGCTTGTCACACGCTTCAGGATGTCACTTTGTATTACTGCTGTATAATATTACATCATATGTATATACCACATTTTGTTAATCTACTCATCTGTTGATGGGCATTTGGTTTGTTTCCATCTTTAGGCAATTGTGAATAATCCTGCTATGAACATCAGGTGCAAATGTCTGTTTGTGTCGTTGCTTGCAGCTCTTCTGGGTATATACTAAATAGTGTTATTGCTGGGTCATGGGGCAACCCCATATTTAGTTTCCTAAGAAACCACCAAATAGTCTTCAATAGTGGCTGCACCATTATACACCCCCTCGAGCACTGTATAAGTGTCCCAATTTCTCCACATCCTCTCCAAATTTATAGTTTCCTGTTTGTTTAATAGCAGCCATTCTTATAGGTGTGAGGTGGTATCTCATTGTAATCTTAATCTGCATTTCCCTTATAGCCAATAAAAATGAACATCTCTTCATGTGTTTTTGAGCCATCTGCATTTGCTGTTGAGAAAAATGCCTATTCATATCTTTAGCCCATTTTATAATTGGATTGTTTGTCCTTTCGTTGTTGAGTTGTATTCCTTCTTTGTGTATATAGAATATCAAACCTTTGTCCTATATGCTACTTCCAAATATTTTCTCCCTTTCAGTTGGTTGCTTCTTTACCTTTTTGAGAAAGTTTTTTTGAGGTGCAGAAGCATTTGATTTCAAGGAGTTCCTATTTATTTATTTTTTCTTGTTGCTTGTGCTTTGGGTGTAAAGTTTAGGAAGCTACTGCCTATTACTAGGTCTTGAAGATGTTTACCTACATTTTCTTCTAAAAGCTTTATGGTGCTAGTTCTGATATTTAGATGTTTGATCTACTTTGAGTTAATTTTTGTATAAGGTGTAAGGTTAGGGGTCTTCTTTCATTCTCTTGGCTATTGATATCCAGTTCTTCCATGCCCAATTATTGAAAAGACTATTTTGTCCCAGTCCAGAGAATTTGGAAGCCTTGTCAAAAATCACTTGACCATAGATTTGGTGGTCTATTTCTGCATTCTTGATTCACTTTCATTGGTCAGTGCTTCTATCTTTGTGCCAGTACCATGCTGTTTTGACCACTGTGGCTCTATAATAGGTTTTAATAGGTGTTAATCTTACCACTTCATTCTTCATTTTTCAGATGTTTTTAACTGTTCAGGGTCTCTGTCCCATCCAGATGAATTTGGTAACTAGCTTTTCCTTCAAAGCAAGTTGTTGGAATTTTGATTGGTACTGTGTTGAATCTGTAGATCAATTTGGGGAGAATTGACATCTTAACTCTATTTAGCCTTCCTATGCATGAGCAGGAAATGTCTTTCCACCTATTTAGATCATCTTTGATTTCTTTTAGCAATGTTTTGTAGTTTTTTGTGTAGAAGTTCTTTACATCCTTAGTTAAGTTCATTCCTAAGTACTTGATTATTTTAGTTGCTATTTTGAATGGATTTTTTTCCTTAACTGAATCCTCAGTTGGTCATTGCTTATGTACAGAAACATTACTGATTTTTGCACATTAATATTATATCCTGCCACCTTGCTGAATTTATTTTTTAGCTCAAGTAACTTTGCTGTAGATTTCTCAGGATCTTCCAAGTATCATATCATGTCATCTGCAAATAATGAAAGTTTTATTTCTTCCTTTCCAATTGGATGCCTATTATTTCTTTGTCCTGCCTGATTGCTCTAGCCAAAACTTCTAGCACAATGTTGAATAATAGTGGTGACAGTGGGCATCCTTGTTTCATTCCTGGTCTTAGGGGGAAATATTTCAGTCTCTCTCCATTGAGTATGATGCTGGCTATTGGTTTTTCATATATTCCCTTTATCATATTGAGGAAGTTAATTTTTGTTCCTTTCTTCTGAAGTGCTTTTATCAGAAAAGGATGATGAATTTTGTCAAATACTTTTTCAGCATCAATCAAGATGATCCTGTGACTTTTCCCTTTCTATTTGTTAATGTGCTGTATTACATAATTGATTTTCTGTGTTGAACCATCCTTGCATTCCTGGTATAAAATCCACTTGGTTTGTGGTGTATAATTCTTCTAATGTGTTATTGGAGTTGACTTGCTAATATTTTGTTGAGAATTTTTGCATTTATGTTCGTTAGGGAGATTGGCCTGTAGTATTCCTTTCTTATAGCATCTTTAGCCAGTTGTGGTATTAAAATGATATTAGCTTCAAAAAATAAGTTAAGTAGAGTTTCCTTTTCCTCATTTTTTTTGGAAAATTTGAGCAGGATTAATGTTAGTTCTTTTTGGAATGTTTGATAAAATTTCCTCATGAAGTCATCTGGCCCTGGGCTTTTCTTCATAGGAAGATTTTTGATGACTCATTGAATCTCTTCACTTGTGATTGGTTTGTTTAGATCTTCTATTTCTTCCTGAGTCAGTATTGCTTGTTTGTGTGTTTCCATGAATTTGTCCACTTCATAAAAATTGTCTAGTTGGCATATAATTGTTCATAATATCCACTTATTATTTCTTCTTCAGGGTCTGCGGTAACACACCCCTTCTCATTTCTGATTTTGTTTATTTGCATCCTCTCTCTTTTTTCCTTTGTCAGTCTTGCTAGTGGTTCATCAATTTTATTGATTTTCTCAAGGAGCCAACTTTCAGTTTTATTGATTCTTTCTATTGTTCTTTTATTCTACCATTCATTTAACTCAACTTTAATCTTTGTTATTTATCTTCTTCTATTTACTTGGGGTTAGTTTGCTGTTCTTTCTCAAGTTCCTACAGGTGATCAATTAAGTCCTCAATTTTGCTCTTTCTTTCTTTTTTTAAATATAGGCATTTAGGGCAATAAATTTCCCTCTCAGTGCAGCCTTTGCCACATAAGTTCTGATAAGTTGTATTGTCATTTTCATTCATCTCCAGATAGCTACTGATTTCTCTAACAATTTCTTCTTTGACCCACTGGTTGTTTAAGATTGTTTTATTTAATTTCCATATCTTTCTGAATGTTCTCATTACATATATTTCTGAATGTTTCTCATTCAAATTGTGCTTTGAATAATTTCAATGTTTTTAAATTTATAAAGACCTGTTTTTGTCCCCTAGCATATGATCCATCCTGAAGAATGTTCCATGAGCACTAGAGAATAATGTATATCCTTGTGTTATGGGGTGCAATGATATCTATTAGGTCTAATTCATTTACTAACTTGTTTAACTTCTCTATTTCCTCATTGATCTTCTGTCTTGTTGTTCTATCTATAGAGGAGAATGGTGTATTGAAGTCTCCTACTATTATTGTTGAAACATCTGTTGCTCCTATCAGTGTTGCCAATGTCTCGTATACTTTGGAGCTCCTTGATTGGGAGCATATACATTTATGATTGTTATATCATCTTGGTAAATTGTCCTTTTAAATAATAAATAATGTTCTTTGCCTCTTATGATGTCTTTGCAGTTAAAGTCTGTTTTTTCCCCAATATTAGCATAGGTATTCCTGCTTTCTTTTGATTGCAACTTGTGTGGAAATATTTTTACATTCTTTCACTTTCAATTTATTTGTATCCTTGCATCTAAGATGAGTCTCTTATAAGCAGCATATAGCTGGATTATATTTCTTAATCCATTCTGTCAATCTGTATCTTTTAATTGGTGAGTTTAGTCTGTTAACATTCAAGGTTATTTAATGAAAAGGAATTTCTTGAATCCCCCATCTTATCTTTTTTATTTTATTTGTCAGATCTATATATTCTTTTCCTTCTTTCTCTTTTGTCCTTTAAGTTATCCTTACTGGTACTCTCAATCTGTACTTTCCTTGAGACCTCGGTCTCCTGCTCACGCAGCATCAGGGTCAAGAAAGCCCTGGTAGATATCAGTCTGCCACTTCATTCCCTGAACCACCTGCAGAATGGATGGATGTATGCTTTTCTGTGAGCCAGACTAATCTAATATGGAAATAGTTTAAGAGGAAGTAATATTTCAGATGAGATCTGAAGGATAAATAGGCATTACTCAGCTTGGAGTAGAAAGAAGAGTTTTATAAGCAGAAGAAATGGTAGTGAATGCTAAAGTCTAGAGGAACAAAACTATGGAGGTCACAGTCCAGTACTCTTAGAACAGAATTAGAAGGAAAGAGTGAGGTTTTGGATTTTGTAATAATCAAACAGCCTAGAATTATAGATAAAAATCATATTGCTTACAGAGAAACAGTGATAAGAATGACAGCAGATTTCTCCCTGGAAACAGTGCAAGCTATGAGACAGTGGAGCAATGTTGTTAATGTACTGAAAGAAAAAAATCAACCTAGAATTCTGTACCCAATGAAAGTGTATTTCAAATATAAAGGAGAAAGAAAGATATCTTTAGACTGCAGAATTGAAAGACCTATACTAAGAGAAATGTTAATGAAATAGTTCAGGTAGAAGAAAAATGATAGCAGATGGAAAGCTGGTCTATATGAAGGAATGAAGAAATCTGGAAATGGTAAATATGCAGTTAAAACTGAAAAATTATTTTTAATTTAAAAATATCTTAAAATTATAATTGGCCATTTAAAGCAAAAACAATGTGCACCATTTATAACATATAAAAATAATATGTCAGGTAAAAATAATACATGGAAATGTACTGCTGTAAGGATTTTATACTATACATAAAGTGGCATGATATTACTTGATGGCAGACTCTGAGAAGTTAAGAATATATACAATTAACCCCCAAAGTTCCTACAAGATCAAAGGACCTATGATAGTAAAGATACAAAGAAGGAATTATAACAAAAAAAGGAGATAAGATACTAATAAATACCCAATTAATCCAAAATGGGAAAGGAAAACAGGAAAAAAAAGCAAGAAAGAATATATGAGTTGAACAGAAAACAAATAGCAAGATAGTAGATTAAAACCAATCTTTCATGAGCACCCACACAGTTATTGGGTTTTTTTGTTTTTGTTTTTTTTTTCATGCTTAAAAAATACAAAAAAAGCTATGCTGGTGTTTCTCCTTGTGAAATAGGATATGAAACCAAACCTGCAGTGATGTTGTCAGGACTAGAGAGATAATACATTTAAAACTCACATCATAATATCACAGTGAAAAATAAAAAGGTATGCTGGATTTTCCATACCACCAGTAGCATCTCTCTCCTAACCCGTGCCCAGAATTGGAAATGCTTCTGCCAAAGAATTCAGTCTACACCTCTGTTCTCCCAAGAAGATTGTCTCTAGAATTTAGTCTTCTTAGAATCTTTGTATATTTTAAACATAGAAGCTAGGTGAGTGGTGGAATTGTTCTGTATGTTGCCTGAATTGGAACTCCTCCAACATTTCTTTATCCTAGTTGGTGTAAGAGGACATATAAAAGGATGGTCCCTGGCTGCACAGCTGGTCGTGGAATGCTTTCACATTGGGGGAGGGGACTCACTGTCCATTATAAAGGGAACACTAATTGTATGTAAGTGAAGGGGATGAGATACTAAACACAGTTTGCTTATAAAATCATGGTCTTTGGTGGGGATGAATCATCTCATGAGCATCTGACAGGTAGGTACATACTCAACTTAATTTAAAGCAGATGTATTGCTCAGGTAGGGGTCATAGATGCAGAGATAAAAGACAAAACATGGGCTGTGTGATGGTGGCTCAGTGGCAGAATTCTTGCCCGCTGTGCCAGAGATCTGGATTCGATTCCTGGTGTCTGTCCATGTGAAAAAAAAAAAGGCAAAATCCTGGCATTATTTGAGAATAACAATGAGCCTAACCTTAAGCCTTCAGATCCGACATATTTTGGGCTAG